>NW_013667450.1:124665-129443 GCF_000517525.1 Limulus polyphemus
GGATTGGCCGTCACATTATAACGCCCCCACGGCTGAAAGGGCTGTGACGGGGATTCGAACCCGCGACCCGCAGATTGCCTTAACCACCTGGCCATGCCGGGCCGTGTGAAAAGGGAGGAAAACGTTTCAATGGATTTTGTTTGTGTGATAAAACACTAAAATTTGACAAACAGTTTGATAAGTTTAACTAAAGAATGTTATGTTTTTATTTTTTCCAAAAATTTAAAGCTTTAAATTCCAAAATAATCACTCAGTAGAGGCAATGTGAAATATTTATAATTTCCGACGTTGTATGTTTGAGAATCGGGTTTTACGTTTTAACATAATGTATAATGTATTTACCAAAGGCTATTAAATGTAACAATTACTTGGAGTTGAGTGATTAGTCCTTGAACAATCAGTAAGTCTGCTGAATAATAATGGATAACTAATTATCCCATGTTATCCAAATACCTAAAATGTTCTAGGTACTTACGTTCCACCAATATACGAGGCCTACTGTATTTGTTTGCTTCGCTCTTCCAAGCACCATTGATGAGCTGTGAATTCGGCGAAACTAGTCTGCTGCAGAGGAAGTAGCGAATCAAAGAATAGATAAGCCCCCTCTCTCTCTCGGCGTCTGGATTTGGTCGTTGAAGACCTGGGAAAGTCAGGTGCGTTTGACCTCTTCCTCCCTCCTGCACATTTTGTGCACATCGGAGCTAATTTCGCGCACTTGCTCTGACCCTTTTAAGGCCATGTCCATGTAGGTAATTATGGTAACATTTGATGAAAAAAATACTCTATCACTTTGTGCAAACAGTTCTAGTTATATAGGTAGTTATGGTAACATTTGATGCAAAAAATACTCTATCACTTTGTGCAAACAGTTCCAGTTATATAGGTAGTTATGGTAACATTTGATGCAACAAATACTCTATCACTTTGTGCAAACAGTTCCAGTTATATAGGTAGTTATGGTAACATTTGATGCAACAAATACTCTATCACTTTGTGCAAACAGTTCCAGTTAAATAGGTAGTTATGGTAACATTTGATGCAACAAATACTCTATCACTTTGTGCAAACAGTTCCAGTTATATAGGTAATTATGGTAACATTTGATGCAACAAATACTCTATCACTTTGTGCAAACAGTTCCAGTTATATTTCACACACTTTAAGGTAAGATTAGATCATTTACACATATATACCATTTTAATGTTGTCATAGTAACTTAAAACAATGTGAAATTTAATGGTCAAGTATAAGGTGGTCTGTTCTTATTCTTTATTTATACATTCCCCGGAGAGAGGTATTTAGGGCTATCATCATCATGTATGCAGTATCTGTCAATTTCGCATAACATGTCATTTTTTTCTCCAATTTTTTTGCGAAGTAATTTATTGTACTATCTAGGAGTCTACCAGTTACTGTTTCTATATTTGCGTATTTGTGCATGAAGTTGTTCTAGGTACTTAGTGTGCTGTTTTGAGTAATGTGTTCTGTATTGTTTGTATTTATTTGGGTGCTACATTTGTCCATGCTGGATCGGCATATTCCTTTACGGGTCCTATATATATATATATATGTTTTGTATATATATACTATATTGTCGGCTATTGCTCCACTGTTTTTATCCGTTCGACTCCTAGCATAGTTCGTTTAAATTGTTTTATCCACGTTAATTTTGAATCATATGTTAGACCTAGGAATTTTGCAGATGTATCCGTCTGGAGAAGTGTTCCGTTCGTATCGAGTTTTGGTGGGTCTTTTTTGTCCTTTGTTAATTTGGTAAATACCATCAGTTGGTTTTTCCGTACGTTAATTTTAATTCTGTACTTTTGACAATATTCAACAATTCTGTTTAGTTGGGGCTGTAACTTTGTAGCTGCTAGAGATGGGGTGTGAGCACTTTTCCAGACTGCTAATAGATGAGCCTTCTACGTTATCTTACCTTCACTGAAATTCCCGCGTTTTGGTGAGGGAAAATAAATTCACAAATAAATTAATTATGACTGCAATAAATACTCCTACAACCTTAACATAGGGGGTGGGAGACAAATAAGATAATGATCAATACATGAAACACGCTGTAAATCCTGATGTTAGTCCTTGTACAGCTCAACACAGGAGAGGTGAGATAAACTTGGTAAACATGTCAGCAGCAGAAAGGTCCATGAAAATGACAAAAGTATTGTTACAGAAGAACTGAGACAACTACAGCGCCACTAGTCGGCTTACAAAACTTTAAACAGTTGTATTGAAAGTGGTACAACTGATCCTGAGGATCGTAAAAGAACTGGATTTATTCAGCAAATGTACAAGTTGTGAACCTACGTTTTTGTGATTGATGTCGGCTATTAATGATTTAAAAATGGCTTGATTTCTATCTTGTAATAAGAAGCCAATAATGGTTCCAAATAAGCACTTCTGGTTTTATGGATGACAAAGATTCCACGAACAACAGGTTTTATGTCTTCTTCTTCTTTTGAGGTTACTGGTACAACAGATAGGGACACTAGTCGATCAAAACTATATAGGTTAGCAGACAACAGAGGTAAAGTATATACTTCAAAGTAAGGGAGATGTTAATACAAGATTTTTATTACTCAAATCACACAAACTCTGCGCTTCATTTGTACATTGTTTACTACAGTGGAATTCAACTGTTTGGATCACGAGAAAATAAATTAATATATTAATTCTGGCTCCTATCTGAGGCCAGATACTAGACACCTAATTAAAATAGTTGATGAATCAAATTTTATAACCAAATTGGACTTAGCAACGAACTATTAACAGATACCTTTAAATCCTAATAGTGGTTAAAAATTGCTTTTAGAACGTTTTAATCCTATATCATGTCTTTTGGAATAAAATGATTTGTGTAGACAAATAGTAAACACAAGAAGCAACATTGTAGGTGCTTAAAAGTAAGTTTGCTGTGATCGGATATCATTCGTATCATGGTTAGTATCTCATACAAGGATATAAATATAATTATTATCTTTATCAATTAGAATGATTCTTTGTTCCGGTTTCCAATTTGCTCCCATCTTCAAGGATGTTCTAAAATGGGCCTGTAAGTTATACGTGATGTCAGATGTCAGTATCTAACTTTTAACTATTACTCCTGATGATGGTGGCGTAGAAAGCCACCGAAACATGTAGTCTCTTTTTATGTCTGTGACCTATTTTTTTTTTGATAAATCCTATTTATTGAGCAACTACTTAACGTTGAACATATTTTTAATATTTCAATCAATCTATATTTTAGCTTCTCTTCTGTGATCTTGTCTGGTTCTTGTATCCCACGTTTACTAAAAAACATCTATATTGTTATAACAAACACTTCCCATCTATTGAAAACGTCATCTATATTGTTATAACAAACACTTCCCGTCTATTGAAGACGTCATATACATTGTTATAACAAACACTTCCCATCTAAAGAAGACGTCATCTATATTGTTATAACAAACACTTCCCATCTATTAAAGACGTCATCTACATTGTTATAACAAACACTTCCCGTCTATTGAAGACGTCATCTACATTGTTATAACAAACACTTCCCATCTAAAGAGACGTCATCTATATTGTTATAACAAACACTTCCCATCTATAGAAGACGTCTTCTACATTGTTATAACAAACACTTCCCATCTATTGAAAACGTCATCTATATTGTTATAACAAACACTTCCCATCTATTGAAGACGTCATCTATATTGTTATTACAAACACTTCCCATCTATTGAAGACGTTATCTACATTGTTATAGCAAACACTTCCCATCTATTGAAGACATCATCTACGTTGTTATAACAAACACTTCCCGTCTATAGAAGACGTCATCTACATTATTATAACAAACACTTCCCATCTATTGAAAACGTCACTATATTGTTATAAGAAACACTTCCCATCTATTGAAGACGTCATTCACATTGTTATAACAAACACTTCCCATCTATAGAAGACGTCATCTATATTGTTATAACAAACACTTCCCGTCTATAGAAGACGTCATCTACATTGTTATAACAAACACTTCCCATCTATTGAAAACGTCATCTATATTGTTATAACAAACACTTCCCGTCTATTGAAGACGTCATCTATATTATTATAACAAACACTTCCCATCTATTAAAGACGTCATCTACATTGTTATAACAAACACTTCCCGTCTATTGAAGACGTCATCTACATTATTATAACACACACTTTCCATCTAAAGAAGACGTCATCTATATTGTTATAACGAACACTTCCCATCTATTGAAAACGTCATCTATATTATTATAACAAACACTTCCCATCTATTGAAAACGTCATCTACATTGTTATAAGAAACACTTCCCATCTAAAGAAGACGTCATCTACATTGTTATAACGAACACTTTCCATCTAAAGAAAACGTCATCTATATTGTTATAACAAACACTTCCCATCTATTAAAGACGTCATCTACATTGTTAAAGCAAACACCTCCCATCTATTGAAAACGTCATCTATATTATTATAACAAACACTTCCCATCTATTGAAGACGTCATCTACGTTGTTATAACAAACACTTCCCATCTATTGAAATCGTCATCTATATTGTTATAAGAAATACTTCCCATCTATTGAAGACGTCATCCACATTGTTATAACGAACACTTCCCATCTAAAGAAGACGTTATCTATATTGTTATAACAAATACTTCCCATCTAAAGAAGACGTCATCTACATTGTTATAACAAACACTTCCCATCTAAAGAAGACGTTATCTATATTGTTATAAC
>NW_013667450.1:130273-131790 GCF_000517525.1 Limulus polyphemus
ATAACAAACACTTCCCATCTAAAGAAGACGTCATCTACATTGTTATAACAAACACTTCCCATCTAAAGAAGACGTTATCTATATTGTTATAACAAATACTTCCCATCTAAAGAAGACGTCATCTAAATTGTTATAACAAATACTTCCTATCTATTGAAAACGTCATCTATATTGTTATAAGAAACACTTCCCATCTAAAGAAGACGTCATCTACATTGTTATAACAAACACTTCCCATCTAAAGAAGACGTCATCTACATTGTTATAACAAACACTTCCCATCTAAAAAAGACGTTATCTATATTGTTATAACAAACACTTCCCATCTAAAGAAGACGTTATCTATATTGTTATAACAAACACTTCCTATCTATTGAAAACGTCATCTATATTATAACAAACACTTCCCATCTATTGAAAACGTCATCTACATTGTTATAAGAAACACTTCCCATCTAAAGAAGACGTCATCTACTTGTTATAACAAACACTTCCCGTCTATAGAAGACGTCATCTACATTGTTATAAGAAACACTTCCCATCTACAGAAGACATCTTTAATAACTGATTTTTAATATTTCAGTTTTCTCGACTCCTGAGTCAGACATTGGACTAAGCAGTTCTTGTGATGTTCTGCCGATACATTCCCTACCAGTAATATGTTTAGTTACATCTCATATTTATTTATCTTGTATTTGAAATGTACTTACATAAATAACGATAGAACTGCCATGTTTTTTGGCACATTAGAATAATATGCACTTTTTCTTGTAAAATTATGTGACATTTGTCCTTGTCTTCCTTATATCCTCGTTGTTGGTACTTTAATAATTTACATCGTCTTGTTGAGATGCCATGTTTGTCTTACTGGTATAACTCTGGTAACCGTGCTGATAATTCCGCGTTTGGACTGCAAATCTGTCCTCATTCACGTTCTCCTGTCACGTGATTTTATAGAAACTTTCTGCGTCGTCATCTTTCATTCACTTTACTTTACTTTATCAACTGATGACAAAAAAATATGGCTTCCTTGTCAGACGTCCAACACAAGCATTTTCAAAATGAAATTTCTGGCCTTTCAGCTTCTTCTTTGGAGAGATGGACCCAGATAAATGTTTGGCCGGTTGTCAGATTTCCTTTCTGGAAGACTATGTTTGTTTAATGGCATATAACACTTTTTTCCCGAACAAGTAGAATAAATATAATTGGTTTGGATTGTGTGTAGTCAGACACAAGCAACAGATAATACAAGGCACGACGGACACAGATACGACAGAACTGCTATTGCAATATCCAAATTTAGGACTCTATCTTGAATACAAGAGAGTTCAATGAACTGATCTGAAAGACAAGAACAATGAAGTTTCGTTTAGAATTCTAACACAAAATCCATGAGGATTCTTAGAATTAAGTCGTGGTTGTTTGTTTGTTTGTTTTTGAATTTCGCGCAAAGCTACACGAGGGCTATCTGCGCTAGCCGTCCCTAATTTAGCAGTGTAAGACTAGAGGGAAGGCAG
>NW_013667450.1:132790-144470 GCF_000517525.1 Limulus polyphemus
TGAAGCTCTTGATGAAGTTACTATCACTGATGTGACTGTTACCGATGATAGGACATTTCCTGATGAAGTAGATGAACCCCACGTGAAGCAGAAGCCAACGAGACGGAGACCAGTACGGAAGAAAATACGTCCCGTAAAATTAAGAGACTTTGTTGAATAGTAATTTTGTGTTTGTAATTCTGTACATTTTAATTAAGTTATTGTTATTGGTTTATTATATGTGGTTATTGTTCGGGACGAACAATATTAAGGAGGGGGCAGTGTTGCGCCAGCGAGTCACATGACTAGTGTGACGCCACGTTTCTAGAACTATCCCGTACCTTGGCGAATACTCTAGTATTTACTAGATATAGGGTAGTCTGGTATATAAAAGAGGGTGACAACGTGACGGGACAATAATGTGTGTGTAGGTAGTGAGTAATTGAACTGCAGTCACAGGGTATTGTTGAAGTTAACGTTTGTTCGTTATAGTGTTTGTTTTAGCGCGAATGTTGAAATTAAGTGTATCGTAAAGTTGTATTCGGAAAGAATAAACCAGTTTTATTAAGTAAGGACTTGTGTCGCTGAAGTTTCGTCGGAACGAAGTTACAGAAAGAATTAACAAATGGAAACGTAACAATATGATCATTGACCGTATTAGCTCAAACGTACACTTTTTTCCGTGATTGACTTTTTAAATTAATTATGAGTTTAATATTTTAAATTTAAATGTTATTTATTTCAAAATTGTAGTTTGTTTGAGTTTTGCAAATTAACGAATTTTAATACAAGCTTATATCCTACAGGCATTTTTTCCAAGCCTTCTCAAATTATAACAATCAACGATTTAGTAATTATTTTTACTTAAATGTCGCCTAAATCATTAGTTTTTTTGTGAGCTAGCTTAACGTGAAGTGTATATAACAGTTCAAATTGCCAGTAAAATCAAAAAAAAAAAAAAAAAATAGCCTAATTAATAAGACGACTGACAATTCACATGATACCTCCAAACATGAAAATAGAACAATTTATTATAATAATATTTAGTTTTTATCTGTCCTGAAAATGTGCGCGCACCTTACTCTCTAAATGCGCACTTCGTTTCAACGGATGTAAACAAAAAGCGGATATAAATATACTTTAGTAGAGATTTTGTACAACATATTAAAAGCTTCTTAAAGTTTTTAAAAAGGTCTAACGTTAGGTGGTAGAATAAAAGTATAAGTCAATTTATTGATACTTTAAGTATGGTAAAGTTTAGCACTAACTAAACTAAAGCAAAAAACGTACATAAGTTACAGTGTTAATTTATACTAGCAGAAATACCCGCCCTCCGGGCAGTTATAACTGCTAGTTCCTATGGAAGGCTATTGGGCCTGCGACCTTTTTTTGGAATTGTCTGACAGTTCTACAACAATGTACTCATACTTGACATTCAATAATGTTCACCATTCATGAGAAAAAGGCTTTTATTGAAATTTTAGTTTGAAAATGAGTTATCAGCACAACATTGCATCACAGAGTAGATTTTATTGAAGTATTTTTTTGTAGACGCAGTTATCAATAAAAATGTCTTGCTTTTTTCATGCAACACTCATGAGATTTTCACTAAAGAAAAACAAATAATTTTTTAAAGTTTGTTTTTGATTGTTTCATAATAGATACTTCCTCCTTTTTTGTAATTTTTATTGGATAAATCTGAAATTTACTCCTTTTTATTTGTGATTTTTATTGGTTAAATTTGAAGCATATTATTTATGTGGAAATTTCAATTGTTTCATTTATTGCTCAGCTATTAAAATACTGCCTAGTTATGATTGGTGATGATCGGTGCGGTAGTTTCCGGGATCCGAGTTTTGAACGTATACATCGCAAACTCCATTATAATAAGGTTTTTATCGAATATAGGCGTAACTTAATAAAGGCTTAACTAATGTTAGGACTAAGACAAGTGGACTTACAAATTTCGATGTCTGCGATTAGAAGTATTCTGTATTATTCTAGAAATCTCGTATTTAAAGAAGTTGCAATAAATATACTAAAATTTGACCGCAAATATTTTTCAGGTCTCTGCTAGTAAAAAATATTTTACTTATTTCTTCTGATAATATTTTTGTTTTATATTAAATTATTTCTTATATTATTTTAAGTTATTTTTTGTAAGCACTGTCATATTACAGAACTGATGGAGACCTGTGCTATACTAAAACTTCTCAGGTGAACTACAGTTTCACATTACTTTAGAAGTTTTAGTGGCTCTTATGGCTGTTTAATGTTTATATGCGCCAAACGTATCCTATTTAACCCAAAAAATAATAGTAATAACAGTACTATCTATACGAGCATTTGTTACTTCGCAATGAGGGTGAGAAGCTATTTCATTTAATTTCAGAGATCAAATACTGTTATTGTTGGTTGTTGTTGTTTGTTAAGCACAAACCAACACAATGGACTATATCCATACTTTGCCCACCACAGATATCGAAACCCGAATTTTAGCATCGTAAACACGCAGACTTACTGCTGAGCCACTAGGGATTGTTTGTTTGTTTTGAATTTCGCGCAAAGCTACACGAAGACTATCTGCGCTAGCCGTCCCTAATTTAGTAGTGTAAGACTAGAGGGAAGGTAGGGTGGGTGGTGATGACTAGGTGACGGTCAATCCCACTATTCGTTGGTAAAAGAGTAGCCCAAGAGTTGGCATAATCTGAGGGTCGCGGGTTCGAATCCCTGTGACACCAAACATGCTCGCCCTTTCAGCCGTGGGGGCGTTGTAATGAGTAGAGTGCCTTAACCACCTGGCCATGAAGTCGTGGTCAATCACTCAGTATTATTGCTATTGATGCTTCAAAATCCTGTTTTAAAGCATAATCTTTGTATATTTTTGTCTAAATGATTTTATTGTTATTTCCGTGTCTATACACAGATAGGATGTTCTCAAGAAGCTTATAACCACACCAAATGTCAAACCATTCTCAAACGCTTGATGGGATAATAGGTTTGGCTTGGTTTGTTTTGAATTTTGCGCAAAGCTATACTAGGGCTATCTGAGCTAATCGTATCTAGTTTAGCAGTGATAAACTAGAGGAAAGGCAGCAAGTCAAAACCACCCGCCCCCCAGTGGCCCAGTGGTATGTCTGCGAATTTAGAATACTAGAATCCGGGTTTCGATACCTGTGGTGGGCAGAGCACGGATAGCACATTGTGTAGCTTTGTGCTTAATTACAAACAACAACACCCATCGCTAACTCATGGGCTTCTCTTTTGGAATGACCGTCACATTATAACGGCTAAAAGAGCGAGCATGTTCGATGACGGGATTCAAACCCGCGACCCGCAGATTACGAGTCGAGTGCCCTAATCACCAGAATGTGCCAGGCCATCACGAGGCTTCAAAAAACTTACACTAACAAAAATTATAGCCGAAATCAATGATGATACAAGAGCGTTTAGTTTACCTCTATGGCAAAAGTCATCTCTCAATGACATAAAATCATCTCTTTATGACATAAAACAATCTCTCAATGACATAAACTCATCTCTCAGTGACTAATACAATAGCGTAGTTTTGTATTTTGCCTATAATGGCAAAATGTCTTTTTTTTGCCCACGACGACAAATATTCTAAGGCAGACTGATCTAACATCATTATGATGTAAAAACGGTTTATTTGTAGTTAAGCAGTGCAGTGCTTACCACGGTTATCGAAACCCAATGTTTTGCGTAATAAGTCTTCAGATATACCGCTGAACCACTGAGGGGAGGAGGATATAAAAAAGGGATCTATTACTTACTTGTTTAAGGATAAACCTACACAATAGCCCCGTATTTTAACGTTGTCAGTTCTTCAACTTACCGCTGACCCACTAACAAACTAACACTGTGTGGGTGAAGGTGTTAATGGTTTCGCCGCAATCATGAAGGAGCATTTTTAACCCTCTATACTCTTTAAAAATAGTTCCCTAACTTACCGCTGACCCACTAACAAACTAACACTGTGTGGGTGAGGGTGTTAATGGTTTCGCCGCAATCATGAAGGAGCATTTTTAACCCTCTATACTCTTTAAAAATAGTTCCCTAACTTACCGCTGACCCACTAACAAACTAACACTGTGTGGGTGAGGGTGTTAATGGTTTCGCCGCAATCATGAAGGAGCATTTTTAACCCTCTATACTCTTTAAAAATAGTTCCCTACCCAGCAGGACGGCGGTAAGTCTTCGGATTTACATCGATAAGATCAGGGATTCGATTCTCCTCGTTGGACCGATGTGGCTTTGCTATAAGAAAATATACACTTTAAAAACGTAACTGCTTATAAGCAGAAGAAAATATATCGCTAAATTTTTATCACTTTTATCCGTTTTTTGTTTTGTTTTTTCAGCTCGTCGTAAGCGTGTGCACGTGTTTCCCTGGTGGTCACCACAGTTAATGTAATACGTGACTCTCAGAGAGCGATATATAATACTTGAGCCTAGAGTCAAGTGCATATCAGACAAATATTACATCTGTTTGTTTGCAATATCGTAAAACTATTTATTAAAAGAACATTTAAAATACAAGGTTCTTGTAACGTGACAGCGAAATATTTAAGAATATATAAACTCGTCGGTGAAGACGATCCTGAACTTAAAACTCATTACTTCAAAACTTTGTGGTGTGAAATGATATTAATTTAGTTTTCGCGGTTTTAATTTCTGTGGAAACATCAAAAAATGTTAAAATAAGCTTCGAGATGTTTTGTTTGAAGTTAAGCACAAAGCTATGCAATGGCTATCTGTGCTCTGCCCACCACGAGTTCGAAACCCGGTTTGTAGCGTTGTAAGTCCGCAGACATACCGCTGTGCCGACGGGGGGGGGGGGGGGCACTACGAGATGTTTTAAAGCCTTATCTGTCAAGACACCTGCTCCCAAGTCTGCGGACTTATAACGTTAGAAACCGGGTTTCGACACCCGTGGTGGGCAAAGCACCACGGGTGTCCCATTGTGTAGCTTTGTGCCTAATTACGAACAAACAAACTGACCACGACATTCGTAAACTAATCGTACCGTTGAAAATGTACAGGTCAGGGATTAAACAAATAATTTTCTTTTCTGACGCGAATATTAATACATTACAGAGCCAGATAATCATATTTGGGTTAAATAATTTTACGCGTAGAATTGTATCCTTACACACAACAAATTTAATTAATTATATTGAAAAACGCTAAAAAAAAACGTGCAACGTACACACATCACACGTACTTTTCACGTATTTCGTATTACAACTCAGGAAGGATTGGAAATATTCTGTAGTAGGCCTCTATATTGTCTCACAACATATCTGGAGAGCAGTTTTAAACCGAATTTTGTCCAGACTTCCACGTAAAACACATGACTTCATTCACGTAATCATTCTAGTTAACAACAAAATATGACTATTCATCAGCTTGTGCACACGAAATGGCCCTCTAGCGTGGCACAGCGATAAATATCATGGCTCATAACGCTAAAAATCAGCTTTTTGCTGAACAACACGAGTGATCGAATGGCGTATTCTTTGAAAATGAGGTGGAATTAAAATGTTAACAGTGTTAACAAGTAGACGAAGTTAAAATACCGTACATTTCCGTATTTTAACAGCCTCGGGAAATTAGTAATCTTCACTGGCCGCGAGGGCGTTATAATATATGATGGTCAATCCCAATATTCGTTGGTAAAACATTCAAGAGTAACATTAGAAATCCCATTCTCAATGGCCCGGCATGGCCATGTGGTTAGGGCGCTCGACTCGCAGTCTGCGGGTCACGGGTTCGAATCCCCGTCACACCAAACATGCTCGCCCTTTCAGCCGTGGGGCGTTATAATGTGACGGTCAATCCCACTATTCGTTGGTAAAAGAGTAGCCCAACAGTTGGCGGTGGGTGTTGATGACTAGCTGCCTTTACTCTAGTCTTTCACTGCTAAATTAGGGACGGTTAGCGCAGATAGCACTAGTGTAGCTTTGCGCGAAATTCAAATCAAACCGAACCTCGTAGCTGTCTGCACGACAATATGTTACAAGTTACTTATAAAAAAATAACCAAATCCGCTTTTTATCTCCACATTCAACAGTTACTGAGCAGGCTGAATCCGTCTACATTCATGATCATTAACTTACCAATGTTACGAACTGAAAACAAAATGGCTTATACCCAGAGGAGTTAATGCTATCTTTGACCTTCTACCTTACTCAATCTCGCCTTATAACGCTAGATACCCTTTGTGTAGATTTGCGCTTTGCTACAAAACAAACTCTTACTCAAAATCGTAATAATAATTAGTAATAATAAGTTGACACAATCAAAATTAAGCTGAAACAACTACAGGCGACTTGCGTATAACATATCACCACACAGAAAGGTCACAGTCCTAACTTTATCCCTGACCATAAGGCACGCTTTCGGACTTGTACGGCCGAACAGTAAAACTTTGGATGTCAAAATGCATTTCTTCAAGTAAAACCGTGACTCACCTATCTCTCAATGGCATAAATTCATCTCTCTCTGACATAAATCATCTCTCAGTGACATAAAACTATCTCTCTATGGCATAAATTCATCTCTCTCTGACATAAATCATCTCTCAGTGACATAAAACTATCTCTCTATGGCATAAATTCATCTCTCTCTGACATAAATCATCTCTCAGTGACATAAAACTATCTCTCAATGGCATAAATTCATCTCTCTCTGACATAAATCATCTCTCAGTGACATAAAACTATCTTTCTATGGCATAAAATCATCTCTCTGACATAAATCATCTCTCAGTGACATAAAACTATCTTTCTATGGCATAAATCATCTCTCTCTGACATAAATCATCTCTCAGTGACATAAAACTATCTCTCAATGACATAAAATCATATCTCTCTGACATAAATCATCTCTCAGTGACATAAAACTATCTCTCAATGACATAAAATCATATCTCTATGGCAAAAGCCATCTCTCAATGACATAAAATCATCTCTCAATGACATAAAATCATCTCTAAATAACATAAATCATATCTTTATGGCAAAAGCCATCTCTCAATGACATAAAATTATCTCTCAATAACATCAAATAATCTCTCAATGACATAAACTATCTCTCTATGGCATAAAATCATCTCTCAATAACATCAAATAATCTCTCAATGATATAAAACCATCTCTCAATGACATAAAAGAGATTACTATTGTTGCAGAGACTATATTTTAAAAACGTTGTTATAATGCAACTCTCATATTTCAGAAATCAAAATATATACTTTGTTCGTTAACACGGCAGCACTGTAAACCAAGTTCTGAAGCGACAGTAAATATAACTGTTAATATATCGTAAACTGTCCGTCTAATATTTACTAGGAGATTATGTATTATCAACAACTGTAGATAATACATAAAGTAAATAAACCAATGAAGAGAATAAAATAAAGAAAAGAATGCTGCTCTTATATGTAGTAATTCGAACAAACTTATATTTTTCTTTCTTGGAAAGCATGTGTTTGCTGCCGTGTGTAAACAACCTTGGTTTCGAAGTTCTTCGAGTGGTTTTAGCAAATAAAGTTGGCAGGATGTTTGTTTATTTTAACAGCTACCACTGAGGCTTCGCGCCATAGTCAGCCATAATTAAAACCGTTTTTCTAGCTGGGTTATCAAATGATGACGTAGATACGATGTCAAATCTTGACCTCCGAGTGCATTACACAAGTGAGTATGAGCTAATGTAAGAGTATCGCATATCTATGTATATAAGTATATAACATACAGAAAGGAAAGTACGCGCTTGTTGCTGCTTTTTAAAATACTTTTGAGTTGTGATTACGTGAGGAAATCCACTAGCGTAAATTAACTGTTGGTGTTTTATCAAGCTGCTGGTGATTGCTTAAATCAAATAGATTGGGTTTCCCGGGACGTCTCCCGGTGGGTCAGCGGCAAGTTAGTTTACAATGTTAAAATCCGGGGTTCGATTTCACACGATGGACAGAGTGCAGATAGCCCATTGTTAGCTTTGGAATAAGAAAACAACAACTTTCTTATTAACATAACGAAAAGAGATTTGTTTTTAACCCTACACGTGAAAAGACATATCTTACCTATAGGGCAACAGAGTTTTGCTGAAACTTTGTACTTTCCTATATAGGTGTTTGTTTGTTTGAAGGTAAGCACAAAGCTACACAATGGGCTATCTGTGATCTGCCCACCACGGGTATTGAAAACCGGTTTCTAGCATTGTAAGTCCGCAGACCTGGGGGGCAGGTGTCTGTGAGCTCCGGAATATTCAAAACATTTTCACAAACTGAGAACTTCTTAAAGACTTAGCTTCTTTTAACGTTTCGTAATTACGATAATGTCTGCTTATACTTAGTTTAATACATGTACTAACTACACGTGTTAAAGATATACTGAGTAAACAGTCATGAAATAGAACAAAAAAAGTGAATTTTGCAACACGAAATGGAGATTGTTCACAGCACAGATCAGAAAGTTTTATCTGACATGTATAAAAAGTTTTAACAACAATCAAACTAGAAACATGACATACACATGCTGAAGTTGGTACTCACACAATAAATATCACAATCTCGGTGTCAACCATGTATAAGTTACACTTACATTAGTTGCAACATTATGTTATAAAAAAAAGAAGGTATTGAGACAGGCCACCCCACCTATGAGGAAAGAAGCTAACAGATCTTCTAAGAGGACTGAACACTGGATGCAGTAGTGGAAGTTGGAATAACTGAAATATTCCAAAGTCCACCTTAGATAATATCCTGAAGTAACAGAAGAAGCGCTAATATGAAATATCGGTTCGGCTTTTCGTAATTAACCTGAGTTAAATCCGCTGTGTGACGTTTTAAAATGACACCTGAAATACAGGAGGAACAAAATGAAAAACCTCATTACACGTGGGCTGCTTTACAAGAAGAGGACTGACAGTTATATATACCAAAAATTGATGACAAATGATAACAACAGAATCCAGCTTGCCATTAACGCCACATGTCCCACCCACTATCTAAATTCGTCTCCAGTAGCGAAGTTCGACATCCCTTCTTCTCCAAATGGACTTTTGTTAGCGTATATAGCGTCGGTACAGAAAGAGAGAGAAATATAAAATCATGCATTTTGTACACTAAGTTTACTTCTGTGTGTGAAGTTTCAATTGGCCGTGGTTATTTCGAAGCATTCTGCGATGTTTTGGAACATTATTCACTCCACTGAAGTCTTTGGCATACTTGTATTTTTATCTTTAGCTCCGAGAAACGCTTTCATGACTGTTGCACTGTTTTACAGTAGCTGCAAACTATAATCTTCTTCACAAAAATAAACCTTGTAACGGTAGTTTTGATAACTTGGAGAAGCACACGAACGTGATTATCTCAACTTGTTTAGACTTCAAATAGGAATATATATATAATAAATTTGACAAGACGATCAATATTTAGACAATGTAGTAACTTCTTTATAAACACAGATGTGACAGAGATAAGTATTTGAATTTACGACAAAGCTAAGATATAAAAAAAAATGAGAGCTGCGTTTCAGATTTAATGGACGATTAGTAACAGTCTTAAAGTTTTTACAGAAAAGCTTTCAGCCCCAAACGTTTCGTGCGTAGGTCGGTCTTTCTATTTGGCCCATTCATAGACGTAGTGCTGGATCACTTTGAAAGTACTCTAAAATAACACAGGTCCTCCCAACGTGGCTCTAGACTTCCTCTCTCAGTGATAAACAGCGAAGAAAGAATAACAAACACGAATCGTTTGTTCAATAAAGTTTAACCGTGTTACCCTATTATAAAGTGTAGCATGCTTGTTTCAAGAAGGATGCGACTCAGGGTGGTCCAAACACCGTGTTTGTGATCAGGCTTAACTAAATACGTGTTATCTTCACGAGGGTGCGTCTGATAACACGCCGTTTCTCGAAGGATGATTATTTGGTAAAACTTGTTTACCAATGCTATTTTAAACAAACCAAACTTTTATTTAGAAAAGAGCGGGTTTTTTTTCTTTTCACGGTGTATGGATGTGTAAGTCATTATAACACCTGTCACATCACAGTTCTACCTCCTTACCTATTGATTAGTCACAAAATGATATATATATATATACATAATTATTTTGTGACACTTGTCTATGAATAAAGTGTTGGAAAAAACACACACACACACATGAATACAGCTACTTTCTTTTTGCCAACTGTTATAAAATTGAATTGAGGAAACATACAACAACAGGTCTGTAATACAAAATAAACACGAAAGATTAGAATCGATTTTACCCCACCTTAGGCCTAGAAGTTTATAGAACCCTTACATATGTGGAACGAGACAACAACAGTGGCTAGGAATAACATCATTGAATTATCTCCCCAGGCAGCTATATGGATTAAATTATATCACGTGCTTTAAGTAAACACGGAGTCGCTAAGAAAGCAATTCAGAAATAGTGAACTTAAAACTTGTAAGCGAGGCAGTTCTTTTTACCTTACAAGTAACTTACAGAATTACGTAATTTCGTTACTAAGATACATACGTTTTGTTTAGAAACTTTTTTTTTCTGTTTGATTGTTTGTAACAAATCAAATTTTTGCCACTACCGAACAACAACCAAGTAATTATGTTGTCATTTATCAATTTGTTTTAGGAGAACAAGGTATTATAATGATCTATGGTATCCACACACACACACCTTTTGGACAGTTTTCGAGAAATCTCTCAAGAGAACGTTCTGGAAGGAAGATAAACAAGGTTAGTCAGCAATTTTACAGAGAAGGTTTCCTGTGTAAATAAACAATCAAGCGCAGACCTACAATAAATTCTCTCACCATCACTATTACACACAAGTCTCCTTTTCTTATACTTACACGAATAAAACCAGAGGGAGGTTTAATCTCCAATATCAGAATATTGAAGCGGAAAGGACGAACAGGGCATGAGCATGCCACAAAGACTACTCTCTACTGACAGACAAGTGTTGAATTAATCCGCTCAATGGGCCGTTTTCTGTCCATCAACAATGGCCCTACGGATGTTATTCTTTCTCCGGCGACGGCTGGGACTTCTCAGCACTCTTGAAAAGAGCGTGAACAAACATACATAACACAAAGATTTAAGACGCAGATGGGCCAAAGATATAGATGCAGTTAATTGAACAATCTCCAATCAGCCTCCAGGCACTTCTTCATAGATGACAAAGTACCCTTGTTTTCACAGACGAGCCTTCCCTGTTTACTTTGTCCTAATAATGCCTATATTACGTTTGTGTGTAACTGATATTGTCAAACCTGAACTACAATAAGAAGTAGACTGCTAATTTTCAAACGAAAAAAAAAGAGGTTAAAATAAGGAATTATTTTCCCATTTTCTTCTATTTTCAGAACTGTGAATTACCCCGTGATTTTGTTCTCACTATATAAACATTATTCAAAAATAGCAAAATTAAATATTTTATAAATAAACCAGTTTTATATAAAAAAAGACACATTCTGAAAATGTGGACTCGGTAAACAATTTAAGATATTCAAACAAGCCCCCCCCCCCCAGTGGCACAGAGGTATGTCTGTGAACTTATACTGCTAGAAACCATGTTTCGATACCTGTGGTGGGCAGAATACAGATAGCCCTTTGTGTAGCTTTGTGCTTAACAACAAACAACATATTCAAACCAATTTTCCTTTAATTTGAC
>NW_013667450.1:144480-146689 GCF_000517525.1 Limulus polyphemus
AGTCTTCCACTGCTAAATTAGAGACGGCTAGCGCAGATAGCCCTCGGGTAGCTTTGCGCGAAATTTCAAAACAAACAAATCACGAGTACTACACCTACACGTTGTTGATTTCAAAAGGTTATGAAAATACGTTTAGCTTGGTTCAAATGGACTCTCTTCCCACTATAAGGGTTTGGTTACTTTTATAATTTATTGTATGATGAAAACAGATGTTTTGTTGTTGTTATTATCGTGTTTTCTAGGTGGCAAACAACCCTCACAATAAATTTGGTTAGTATTAAAATAGTTTATTTGTAGTTAAGCGCAAACCTACACAATGGTCCATCTGTGCTATGCCCGCCACGGGTATCGAAACGGGTTTCTAGCGTTATAAGTCTGCGGAATTTCTGCTGTGTCACTAGGGAGCGCATTGAAATAGTCCGAGAAAAGTTGTTCTCTTCCTCTGACACACGTACACATACATAGTTTTATGCCTCTCTTATCTCCCTTGAGTGTAGGGACATATTTAGGTTTTGTAAATAGATACAAAGAAAGAAGACGGCTAAAATGGTAGTGCATTTGTTTGTTTGTAATTAAGCACAAAGCTACACGATGGACTATCTGTGCTTTGCCCACCACGACGGGGGAGGGGAGACAAAGGTAGAGCAAACACAAGAAAATATCATGACAAGATAACTGGTGTAATATTTTTAAACTTTTCATAACCTTCTTGAAAAGTTCGTGATTAATATCTGAATTCAAGGTCAGAGTTCATCTAATATTAGGGTATATATACATTTCACGTAATTTGGCCTAAACAATTCACTGTAATTAATGCTAATCGTAATACCATTTAAATCTTTTTTTACGATTTTGATCGATATTTGTTAACTCGTTTTTCTCGTCTATTAAGAAACTCCAGCAATGACACAATTCATATAAACACAGTGCCTTTTAAAAGAGCTGATACAATATAAAACCGTACAATATTATTTGCGATGAGCTTTATACTTTCCTTGAACTTCTGAAATACTTTCAAAATTATTACTACCAATTTCCAGTAAAGTCTTCTTTGGAGAATGTGCATATATTTTTCGAATGTAATTACGAGTGATTCGAGTATGTCTTCATACATACCATTCTAAAAGTAGCATTTTTCAATGGTCATGTTATAGATATTAATCTGATAAACTTGAGGATACATGTATTTAGTTCATAAGTGCTTAAAATGTGTAGTGTAAAAATTACTACGTTATTAAAATGTTTTATGATCTATGTTCTCTAAACTGATTTCAAATTAAATTCATTCATGGTGGGCAGAGCACACACACATAGCCCGTTATTTAGCTTTGTGCTTAATTTCAAATAAACCAAACCAAACCCAGAAAAATATTGTAGCGCCATCTATTAGAATATTACTGAAGTAATCATAAATTTTCGAGAAAAATACATGTGAGAAAATGTAAGACCGAAACTTCCGTTCATCTGTAAAAATTGCAACTTTCAGTTTAAATTTTTAAACAACGATCGTTGCAACGCATGGCATTCCAGTTTATTAAATGTACATACAAAAAAACACATACATACTATATAAAAATATTTATAACTTCTTACATTGAGAAATAATGTCAGTCATAATGTGGATAACTAGATCACGCACATATCAAACAAAATATCATTTAAGGAACTTTGCTGTTTACGATAATTCACCCACTAAGGTAATCGATGTGAATAGAAAGAATCTCTGTGATTAAAGGCAGTTAACTGGAAAGTAACAGTTTCTAATTAGGCTTAGCTCAAAGGTGAATTTTTAAACATCGAAGTGGTGCTCATTCATACTCAATGGTTATGCATACAACAATGTACGATAAATGTATTATGATTTCATTTCACAGTCTATAGTCCTGCTTACTCAATACTCATTAACCTTCGTTAATGCCCTATTGAAAGGAATAAATGTATTTATACTTTTTGTAAATATTAATTAATTATTATTATTTGTTACTCGGATCGATAGATTGGTTAGTACAGCGCCAACATAAATCAAATATGGCCTGTTCTCTTACAAATTATAGGCTGAGTTATGATGGTTTTGTTGCGTCATAGAGGCCACGTGACTGGTGTGGCGCCACCTATTTTCTAGAACTATCCTGTACCTTGGCGAATGCTCTAGTATTTACTAGATATAGGGTAGTCTGGTATATAAAAGAGGGTGACAACGTAACGGGAG
>NW_013667450.1:147689-153785 GCF_000517525.1 Limulus polyphemus
AAGTTGTATTCGGAAAGAATAAACCAGTTTTATTAAATAAGGACTTGTGTCGCTAAAGTTTCGTCGGAACGAAGTTACGGAAAGTTAATTAACAAACGGAGACGTAACAGTTTGTTACAAGATTTAGGTCTAAAATAAGTTAACACTAAAATTAACGTTACAGTAAACCTGTACATTAATATAAATAAAATGACCATCTCTTTACTTTATCAGTAGCTTGGTTAGTACAGTGTAAATATAAATCAAATATGATCTATTCTCTTACAAATTATATGCTGAGTTATGATGGTTTGTCATAGGCTTTAGGCCTAAAATAAGTTAACACTAAAATTAACGTTAAAATAAACCTGTACATTAATATAAATAAAATAACCATCTCTTTACTTTCAAAAGTTATCTTTTCTTGCTCAATACTTCGCTTTACAGCTTCTTCTTGTAGGTTATAATCAGTTCCTGAAAGACTGTAAAACGAAATATTGTGTATTAAAAACTGGATTCTGGAAAAAGAGGTCGTTATTGTATTTAT
Organism: Limulus polyphemus; assembly: GCF_000517525.1. NCBI lineage: Eukaryota > Metazoa > Arthropoda > Merostomata > Xiphosura > Limulidae > Limulus > Limulus polyphemus. Next base: position 148,216 of record NW_013667450.1, read on the forward strand.
GTTACTACTAATGGTTTAATCTAATTTGATAAACTCCAGTTAGCGTTGAAAAAAGTTATGATTCACAATAAACTTGAACACTTTTTCTTACTTTTATACGTTTAACAATAACATTAAATTTTTAGGGCTCTTTAAAATGTCTACGGACATACAACGCTAAAATCCGAGGTTCGATTCCCCGTTGAGGACACAGCAGATAGCCCAACGTGTTTTGCTCTAAAACATACAAACAAACCTTTCTGTTCGATCTGTCCGGTGGGACAGCGGTAAGTTTACACGCTTACAGCGCTAAAATCCGGGATTGGATTCACCGTTGGTAACACAGCAGATAACCTAATGTGGCTTTACTAAAGAAAAGCAAAGAAACTTTAAAATAAAATTAATAAACCAAGTTTCTAAAATTCAATTACTAAGGGAAATTATGTTCGTAAAAATATTTAAGGTACTTAATATTATAATGTATTTTTGTTCCCATACGACACGTCTTTGGTTTATTAAATGGTAAATTAGCAATTGATAAGTAAGATATTTTAACATTTTTTTCATTTATTTGGCTTTTTTTGTGAATTTCGTAACACAAAGCAATGTTTGTGATATTAAATCACAATAAGACCGATAATTTTATCATAAAAACTATCTATCAACTGATAATGTTTTATCAGCCTGGTCTTTATACACAAATTTGTAACTTTGTTTTTACATTTATTCTTATTAACTTAAAATACAAAAAGACCTATTCTTTTCAATCGTGCTGTGTTGTATTTATAATGCTTAATACTAAAATCGATACTTTATTTTAAATTGCATAGTTTAAATTTTCATAAACTTTGAATTAGCTATCGGTGAATTAAAATGTTTTATTGTAACGTAATTCTTTTTTTGAAAGTTCTTTTAAATTATCGGGTGAAAACAAGTATGTGTCCAGTCCACTTAATGAGAAAAAAACATTTTATTTTCTCCTCTAAACGTTTCCGCAAGCTTTAAGCACTTAAAACTGTCATAAACTGGTTAGGCCTAAGTTTAAACTCTGCGTAATAACCAATTTATAAATAGGGTTAACGTGAACTCAACATCACATTACATCATCTAAAACCCGCAGCTTCCCTAGCTAACAAATATATTACATTAAAACTATATAGCTTATAAGAGTATTGAAACAAATTCCAAGGTATTTATATAAAAATGAGCTTAAAATAGTCAGTTTCTGCTTACCTTAACTATGACACTGTGTTTTTGGAGAGGATTCAGAGGATGGATATTAAAATAGCTCAGAGGAACAGATGACTTGTTATATGAGATAGGTTGAAATCTTTTAATTTCCTCATTTTTTAAAAGAGAAAGGTGAACGGTAATGTAATTGAAGTATTCGAAATTACTTATAGAACTGATAAGATTGGTGCATCAGATTTTTCTTGTTAAATTCCGAGGTAGATATCAGTAGGAAATGAGTTCATAAATTTAAGGTTTGGAAAGATGAGACATCTTCAGTTGGGGCAGCTTTATTTCTTCAGCAACTCTTTGGAACAAACTGCCATCTAGAACAATAAAGGCTTCAAATTAATAGAAGTTTATGAACATTTGGAGGAATAATTGTTTTGGAAGATTGAAGTCAGAACATATCTGATGTGCCAAAGACCAACCCCTATAACTTACTTATTTATACTATATAAATAGTATATTGTTAGTACTACTACTTAACTTAGGCCATTAAAACCCACACTCTGTTTGAGATGCTTAAAACTGCACTATTTGTACAAACTGCAATAAACGTATTATAAATCTAACTAAGATTTTTTTTTATAGCAGATTATTCCTAAAGCCTCAGGCTCCTGCCATTGATATTGAATTTGATAACAGTGTGACACATATACTAGTACAAGTTGGTATTAGTTGGGATTCTGTCCCTTGAATAAGTTATTTGAAATAGACGTTGACTTAGGTAATCTAAGAATTGTGGTATACCACACTAGAACCCCTTTGTCTGACTTGATTGTTATCATTATTCCTGTCTTTTTCCTATGTGCACGCTTTTAGAAAGCCTCTTTACCCTAGCAACAGCTGTAGTCACAAATGAAAGCCGGTCATTTGATAATTAATGCAGACGTTGTTGATAATAATATCTTGTTTCTTTGTTCTTCCATGTTTGCTTGCTTTTTTCCTTTGTTTCCTATGTTCAGTTTATTCTTTAAGTAACATTTCCTGAACCTACGTTTTTGTGGAAATTTTTTGCTACTTATTGCATATTAGTATATCTAAGTACCATAGTACTAATGGATTAGGCCCATAGAAATTAATTAAATTTTATTCTTAAATTAAAGCAGAAATGTATAAATATTTTAAATACTTTTATCCTATTCGTACTATTACGTGTAACACTTAAAAAGATGAGTTAGTGGTTCAGATGGAATCAGTGACTTTTTCATCGTCAATCAAAAAAGGTGAAGAATAACCCAGGATTAAAGAATTACAGAATGTCACCAGAGTATCATTGGCAAGAATAAGTTCTTCGATAATTGTGCGTTTCCTGGAACGAAGTGGCTGGACTCAAGGTACTTCTGCAGCTGACAACAGCAAAATACATAAATCAATGAAAGACTCCTGTGAACATGACCCACCTATTATTTCGGAAGATTTTGAGGCTCAAAGACATAAAAATGAATAAATATCCCTTCAAAAAATTTTGCGTTTGCTGGATTGATATCTACGTTCTTCAAGGAATTTTGCGTTTTCTAGGCTAATATACCTACCTTCTCAAAGAACTTTTGAGTTTCATATAGTGAAATACCTACATTATTCACGGATATTTTGCTTTTTCTGGAGTGAAATATCAACTTTCTTTAAGGAATTTTGTATATCCTGGAGTGAAATACCTTCATCACTATGGCATACCAGATACAATTACGTGTCTGGACTCACCAAGAGGTCAACAGCAAAAGAAGCATTTGGACCTGATCCACCTTACGTTTACTCTGAAGGATTTTTAGGCTCAAATAATGCAATGAAATATATAAAAAAAGGGTAGATGTTTCTAAAATAAACACCTTCTGCCTCTGTGAAAATTATAAATGTGGTTATACCTTAGGTTTCCAGAAACTTAAATGGCAATCAGGTTAAATATATATAGAATGTTGGAAGGGGACCATCATTGGAATATTATAATTGCTGAGATGGACAGCTATTAAAAAAAAATGGGTCATCTTTGATGTACCCCCACGGGTATCGAAACCGAATTTTTAGCGTTATAAACCTTCAGACGTGCCGCTGGGACATTGAGGGAATTTTAATAAGTTTCCCTGCGGTGGCAGGTTTTTTCTCTTCTAACTGTTGGCTTGGCATGGCCTGGTGCTTAGGATGTTTGACTCGCAAGCTGCGTGAGGTCGTTATAATGTGGTAGTTTAATCCCGCTTTTTTGTTAATAAAAGAGTATACCAAGAGTTAGCGGTAGGTGGGGCTGATTAGCTGCCTTCTTGTCTATCACTTTTAAATTAGGGACGGCTAGCGCAGATAGCCATCGATTAGCTTTGCAAGAAATTCAACAAACAAACTTTTTTTTGCTGACATAACTGTTATCAACAGTTTGGTAACTTTGCATTGATTGTAACTGAGTTTTACTCAACCGTTTTTTCTAGTTTTCCATCTCAGCTATTATGGCATTCCATCGTAATTGAGTTCTATCCGATTCTTTTTCCAGATTTCCATCTTAGTTATTGTAATGTTATATTAAAATTCGGTTTTATACGAATGTAGCTTTAGGCTTAACAACAAAGAAATAAGCAAAAACAAAAAAAATCTTATTATATTATTAAACAATTGAAATGATTGTAATTTTTCTGTGAATCAAATAGTTGTTTTAATGAAATTAAAAAAAAACGGAACCCAAAGCTTTGCAAGAAAATGTAGAAAACAATGCAGCCATATAATTATGGATGATCCACTAATGTGTCAAACGGGAGAGAAAATAGCAAAACAAGTTGTTAGAAGTCAAAGGCACACTCAGGGAACACTCGCTAACACACACACACACACACACAAAAAAAACAAGAAATTAAGTAGAAATTATGGAACGAAACCATAATAAAAGTTTAGTTTCAGGGAATGAAAAATTAGCTATCCCTGTATATGCAAGTACATCTATTAAGATTGTTTAATGTTACAGGAAGGTTTTTCTAAAGGCAAAACCGTTAAATTTACGTTCTCTAGGCTTTAAGATTAACACAATATTGACTTTGTTTGTGTTATAAAAGAGTTAGATGGTAATGTCTACGAGGAATGTCAACACGTTTAATCATAATTCTTTGGAAAGATTAGCCTTTCATAAGTTACCAACACAAGCTTGGATGAAGAAAGCCATTCCGCCATCTAGTGGCCAAGATGTCAGAAAGAAGAAGTTTAACATAGCTTTGCGTATCCATTTTTAATGTCACGAAATTCAAGGTGAATAATAGAAGTGTGGATACTGGAACATTTACAGATTAGAAAGTTCTCGTGCTAGCGGACAGGCAGAAAATTTCTACTAACAGCGACACCAAACAGTTGGTTGAATATGTAAGCGATATTTTTCTCCAGAGGGAAATATGTTTAAAACTCGATATATCGCCTTACGTGTTCTTCAGGAGCTGTGAAGAGAAAGAAGTTTTTCGTGTATTCACTATATTAAATATGTCTAGTAAGAATCTTCTGACGGCTTTCCATAAAAATTAAGATTTACATTTTACTCGTATTTTTATAAATTTTCCAAAGAAGATAGAACTTGAAAAATAAATGCTCTCTGGTGTACGTCATTTCAGAACAGATTTCGTTTGGTAAAGAGTCTCCTTCCTTTCCCATCTTACTGCCTTTTACCTAAAGTAGTTTCCATCTTACAAAAGTTGGAAACAAATAAAAACCGAAAGTCTAAGAAATGAATGCCAATAATAATTAGAAAAATAGCTTTGAAAAAATGAAATTTGAAATGTGTTTTAACATTGTTTTTATATATAACTTTAACCTTTATATGAGCACTATATACTAAATGTATACTAAGAAGTTTAGATGTTAAGTTGTAGATCGTTAGATTTTAATGACAGTTCAATTAAGGAGGCTAATTCATTTGGTTGTTTTCAGACTGACACGTTTCGAGTTTATTTATTAGGCTAATTAACTTGGTTATTTTCAGACTGATACATTTTGAGTTTATTTCTTAGGCTAATTAACTTGGTTGTTTTCAGACTGGTTATGGTATTCAACCTGAATGTTTGAATCCCATCATCGAAAATGCTCGCATCCTTTCAGCCGTGGGGGAGTTATAATGTGACGGTTAATCCCACTATTTAACTTGAGTAGACCAAGAATTGGCGGCGGGTGATGGTGTAACTACCTCTCTTCTCTCTAGTCTATCACTTCTATATTAGAATCGGCTAGCGCAGATAGCCCTCGAGTAGCCTCGAACGAAATTCAACAAAACAAACACGTTAAATATATGCATGTAGTTACTATATATTAGGTCGTCAAGAAGTTAATGTCGCTTTTTTTTTAGATAAAAAAACCCGAACAACTTGTATATCAAAACAAAACAATTATTACATGAAATT
>NW_013667450.1:154817-159920 GCF_000517525.1 Limulus polyphemus
ATTTGTTGACTATAGATCTCTGCATTGACAGTTTTCTGTGAATTGAGGAGTTAGAAATGAATTACTCCTTTGATTTCCCACCAAATGCAAAGCATCACTTTCTGCGGATGGAGTCCAAGTTTTAGGGTCGGAAACGTTTTTTGTCTAGGACTGAGCTATTGTTTTTGGCGTTTAATATTCGCATATAAAATCAATTTTTCATCACCGGTAACAATTCTGTACATAAATAGTTCACGCGCATTACGCGCCAGAAGAGACGAAGCAACGTTCACACGTTGGAAACGATGATCACCGGAGAGTTCGTGAGGCACCCAAACACCTTGTTTATGGAGTTTCCCATATTCCTTAGATGTTTACGTATTGTTTCATGAGAGACATGCAATTTCAGGGCCATTTCACAAATGTGTTGCCTTGGGATAGACTCGACAAGCGTCTTCAGAGCATCAATATCAAGTCCAACACGTCGGCCATCACAGTTTTTAAGGCTAAAGTCACCTGAACGAAATTTGCTGAACCAGCGTTGATACTTATGGACGTTCAAAACATTTCCATAAACTTCTTTAATATTCGTTGTGACTATAGAGGCGTTGTTTCTCTTCTTGTATTCAAACAGCATTACATGCCGAATGTGTGTCTCGTCGTGTGCCATCACTGTAAGGGATTAGAGTATACTAAAGTTTACACGTTATATAGGCTACACTAAGGTAACGTTTAGGTGGTTCATTTAACTATTATACGTGATATACGTTTTTTTGGGGGGTGGTTAATGAAAGTGTTCCAAAACGCGACATTAATTTCTTGACGACCTTTGTTTGTTTGTAGTTAAAGCACAAATAGTTAACTATTAAGCACATTGCTACACAAAGGGCTATCTGTGCTCTGCCCACCACGAGTATCGAAACCCTGTTTCTAGCGTTGTAACTCCTCAGACATACCGCTGTGCCACTGGGGGCTCTTAACGACCTAGTATATACGTTTTCGTGTGTTAACGAGATTCTTTTTTGCTGCCATGATATACAGCATTCTACAACTGAAAGTAAACTCAGTCAACTAAAATGTTTAATAGATCTGTTAAACGTTTTATTGGGGCTACAATCAATGAAAAAATATGAGATGAATTTAAAAATCAGCAAACATTTTTCTTCTATGTGTGTTCTTGAACAAACAAGTAAAAAAAAAAAAAAGAGTTAATTTTGATTCTGCCATCTAGCGTCAAACTTTGTATACATAATAATGATTTCTTATAATTTCCCACAATTATATTAAATGTAATTTTAATGCATACAAAATCATCGCCAGCAAAAAATAATAATACTATTTTTGGTTTAAAGTGCCCTTAATCAAAAGTCTGCCTAATTTCAACACCTCTCAAGGTCACTTTAAACTTAACAACTTCCTGACCTCCTGTGTCCTTAAAGGAATTCCAAGATCAGGGGTCACGAAGACGTTTGTTGACCGGTTTTTTCCTGCCAGAAGAAAATGTGGAACTGAAGAGGACGCACGAATGTGTCGAAACTAGGTTTTCTAATATCAGACTTCTGGCTGTTTGTGGGTTTTCACTGATTCGAATGTCTATAGATGGCGCTGTTTCGTACTTTTTGTTTATTAGTCAGTAAATGAGCAGTATTTCAATAGTGTTTTGTTTGTTTTCAAATATTCGCACAAAGCTTCTCAAGATCTATCTGCGCTAGCTGTAGTAACTGTGCGCGAATTATGGACTCGCAGACCAGTAGTCGGCCACGTTAATCAATAGGCCACACCCATCCCCTTTTAGTGCTTATTTAATGGTAACTTGATTTTATTTAAATAAAAAAAGAGCTCTGTTAACAATAAAATATTATTTTACGCTATTGAGTATGCAACATTTGATTCAAAAATTCAAGGAGGAAATATTGACTCATTTTTATGTTGAAAACAATCGTTATGTCTATGAAAGAGGAGGAGGGCGATGACCACTTAACAATTTCAACTATATCAACCTGAATCGTAAGATTTCAGAGCCTAGATTCTCTGTAATATCAAGCGATAACCTTGTTGATTCACTGTGTAATCACTGTACCTATTCAATATATCTTGTGTATTTATCATATTAAATTTCAATGGTAAATAAAATCGCTCTGTGAATATGAATATTGCAACAGGAAACGAGCTGATGACATGCGCGCAAGAATAGAAACCCTTTCAATAACTGACCATTGCTGAATACGGAGACCTTTAAAAAAACGTCAACATTTTAATGTTTAATCACAGGTTAAAAAATAATCCTTTTTCTTTTCTACTCCTCTCGTTTTCTTTTTGTTAAAATTTTAACGTTTATTCAAAGGTTTAAAAATAATCATATTTATTTTATTTTCCCTACCCCTCTCTCTTCTCCCTTAGCACCAATCATTCCCGCATTTTAGAAAATCGCGTGATCAAATATTCAAGAATATGAAGAAGACTTTTATCATGACTGTAACTTCGATTCGTAGAGAGTAGTTATGCGAAACGTTTTCTTCATAGTCTTGAAAATTTTACGTAATATGTGAAATTTTCAACTTGAGCTTCATCTTACCCAATACGTGGTTTAAGGTCCTAAAGTTCGATATGGTGAACGAGAATTGTGCAAGAATATATGTATAAAATTCGTCACTAGATGGCAGTAAAGTACTAGACGTTACATTAAAATATTTTTAAGAAAAAAGATTATACACTCGGTTAAGCAAAAGAATGAGCGCTTTTGCTAGAGGGCGTATGAAAAACATATTTTTCTAAATATATCGTATTAAGTTTCTGAGTACAGCAAACATTATTGAACTGAAAGTTTTTTTTTGTTTGTTTCCTCTAATGGACTACATTTCAGACCATACAGAGTCCTTTCTCAGGTCCATTATCACCACCTTTTAAAATAAGAGTAGTCCGTTAGTAATTTCAGCTTTATAATTTCATTGGTACTGACAACCATAATACTTAACCAGAGATTTAACTGATTTGCTTGAACAACGTTGTACTTTTATTTTTCCAGTTATTATTACAATTGCATGGTGTTATCCTCTTTTGTGAAATAACACACGTTATCGTTTGTCCCTCCCCCCTCCCCGTAAAAAAAGTATTATAAAGACCTCTTATTCAAATATTTTCTAAGAAATAAAAAGGGTTTTCCTTTGAAGTTATTAACCGGTATAAATATGCAAATATTGATTCATTATTTGAATTTAAACAAGAAACGCATGTAATATTAATTCAACACTTGTGCCCTCGGGGGGGTCAGCGGTAAGCTTAAAGGCTTATAACACTAAAAATGGGAGTTCGATACCGGCGGCTAAAACAACGCAGCTAGTCCATTCATTATTAAGCTTTGTCGTTAAACGCAAACAACCAGTTTTGAAACTGGTGAAAGGTGGGAAGGTAGAGGCAGTCAAGAGTAAAGTTGTAAATAGATAAAGGTAAATATAATTAAATCGTTATCTTTCTAACTCATTGTGTAAAGAAAAGAATTTGATTATAAATTTTTCACTCTTACAGCTCACTTCTGTAACAACAACAAAAAGTTAATTGTAAAATTTGTAAATACAACCAATTTACAACAGAACCTTTCCACGTGCAACATTAGTCTAGAAAAATACCCGGCATGGCCAGGTGGTTAGGGTGCTCGACTCGTAATCTGCGGGTCGCGGGTTCGAATCCCCGTCACACCAAGCATGCTCGCCCTTTCAGCCGTTGGGACGTTATAATGTGACGGTCAATCCCACTATTTCACGGTGTTTTCTTTGTAAGTATCTTCAGTGACTTATGGCAGTTGGCGTGTTCTTTATGGTATACTTGCTTGTATTTAACAAGTTGTTGTTGTGAACCATACACATTAAACTGTGAACTTAAGCGTAGCCAGATTGTGGAAGATCACAGGAACTAAGTACGGAAATCTGGACTTTTGGAACTGTTGCAGGTGCATCCAAGCTGGCTGCTTCCCCTGTTTTATGTTTGTTACCACACTGGAACGGTAAAAATTAAATCACTGGCTGTCTTCGAGAAGCACAAAAAAAAACCTTTGAAACACTAAAGTTTTTATGAGTTAAGTTTAAAGTTTTATGATAACGTTTTAGATTATCTGCAACAGATGAACATTAGGTTTGCAAACGAAAAAAAGTCGACGTAATCTGCATTTAACAAATAAATGAAAAGTTAAGCTAAACCTTAAAGTTAAGGGTCTTAAGTGCTTATGAGAACCTTTTCTGGAATAAGTCATCTTTCTTTAACTTTACTTTCAACTTATATAATTTCTTTATATACCGTTCGCTGCAGAGGGGATCCATATATTGCATAATATTAAGTGATTTTTATATTTTTGCCTATTACAACATTCAATTTGAAATATACAGGGGTATTTCTACCGCCTTATTTGATATGAAAATTTTCAAACCTTTTCGTAGATACAGTGCAGTCTTCAGAACGTTGGTCAAGCAAGTAATTAAATTCCTTTCGTCCTAGTTACCTTTTATACCGGATCATTCACCTAGGGATTACGTGCACCTTCACACGGAAAAGATTTCTATAAAGTTCAATACTATTAAAGTATACAGTGGTATTAACTGCAATATTGATGCTATTTGTGAAACTTGTGTGGTAGTAGGGACCCTGTATCAGCAAAGTCATGAACGAACAATATATTTAGCACATAAATAGTTTATAAGCAGGATTAACAATCATTATTTTATTTATTTATTTTCTTTTGGACAAAACAGAAGCGAAATTGCTTCAAAATCACTTAAGCTCAGAAATCTAAATTGTTTAATTCAAATGGAAACTAATATAGATGGATTATTATTTAGACAAAAAATAAAAATAACCAAACTGACCACAGTTCCACTTGGTTGAAAGAAGGAAAAGTGTTGTAAAAATTATATAATCAACTCATTTCTTTTGAATAAAATCAAACTATTATCTTCTTCTTCCAAGTACTTAAGGCTCGGCATGGCCAGGTGGATAAGGCGCTCGACTTGCAATCTGAGGGTCGCGGGTTCGAATCCCCGTCACACCAAACATGCTCGCCCTTTCAGCCGTGGGGGCGTTATAATATGACGGTCAATTCCACTATTCTTTGGTAAAAGAGTAGCCCAAGAGTTG
>NW_013667450.1:160302-167576 GCF_000517525.1 Limulus polyphemus
AAACAATAGTCTATTCTTATCGGCTGCCAAGTAGTTCCATTTTTCACCGTGCGGCAGTGTTATAGGATTGTTAGGTCGGGATGAAGCCATCCCGACAAAAGATTTCTGAAATAGGATATTGGTGCCCCTCTTATCAATGGTCTTGAGCACTTACTCCGGTAGCCAGCACTTGCACTCAGATAACGGCATTATGACCCCATACAGCTGTTATTCAGCTACAAGTAGTATTTTACAAACGACCATCTAACGATAAACTGTTAAAGCCTAGTGGTCATTTTACATTGTAGGATACGGACCTAGGCCTCACGATGGTGTCGTGAGGTGACGTTTTAAAGTGGCAAATGGACGAGAAGTGGCAAATGGTTCAGAAGCTATAGTGATAAGATTCTATATATATTCTCTTAAAACAAAGCTAGTTAACACACTTAAGTACCAAAAATGAAAAATTATGTTCCATCCATGCTTGGCGCCATAGTCGATCAAGAATCTTGATTTGGTGGTTGTTCTACTTAAAGTGGGACATTTCTTATCTAATATTCAATGATAAGAATTACTTACTGTTTCGGGCGTTACGAAAGGTCGTCTTTTTAGTGGCTGGCAATAAGCAGGCACTTAAAATCATCAGCCCTATTGGGAATCCTTAGAAAATCTGACCCGGAAACAGTACAGTATATAGTAGCAACTTGGGTTGTTTTGAATTTCGCGCAAAGCTACACGCGGGCTATTGCGCTAGCCGTCCCTAATTGAGCAGTGAAAGACTAGAGGGAAGGCAGCTAGTCATCACCACCCACCGCCAACTCTTGGGCTACTCTTTTACCAACGAATAGTGGGATTGACAGTCATATTATAACGCCCTCACGGCTGAAAGGGCGAGCATGTTTGATGTAACGAGGATTCGAACCCGCTTCCCCCAGATTGCAAGCCGAGCGCCCTAACCATCTGGCCATGTCGGGTATTAATTGTAACTTCCTTATTAATTATAAAATACAATTTTGGTTCTGATCACTTCTTAGAGAAGCAAATAATTATATTTACAAAATGACTGTGTAAATATGAGTTAAATCGTTTTTTTTTGTCACCATCTGTATACATGTTTAATATTTTCATTAGAAATGTTCTCTCTGATGGAGGCCATTTTCTTTCCATATTTTTTTTCTTTTTTCCCTGAACTTTCCAGGCAAAATTCCACATTTTCCAGATCTGCATACCAGCGCATCTCAACTTTTCCTCATAACTCTATCTAATTAATACCACTGGTTCTAAATGGTAATAAAACCTTCAGAACAAACTCACTGCTTTTGAAAGCACTAAGGAACTTCAAAGAAGGACATTGTAGCTCGATGGTAGAGATAAAATGTTCTATTTATTTGTAATGATTTTTTGGACGTTTTTGTTATTGAGCACAAAGCTACACAAAGGGCTATCTGTGCTCTGCCCGCCACGGGTATCCAACCCCGGTTTCTAACAGTACAAGTCCGCAGGCCCCATTTATTTATAAATTAATATTTGATTTAATGAATCTTCAAATAGAATGACTGAAATAATTATCTCCAGTTAAAAATAGCAAAGAATGTGTTCATGAGCGCGTGCGGGTTTTGTGATGATAAAAAGGTTTGGGGTAGTTTTTTCAATGTTCCTCAATTTTTTTACTCTTTTTTTTTTTTCTGACGAATTTTCCGACTTGTCCAATTTCGTGACTACTTTCACTGATTGGTGCTTCGAAATTCCTATTGAAAATCGCAAGATGTTAAATAAAGTGTTCATAAACGAACGTCATCAATTAAGTCAGATTATGGCCTAGTGGTCTTTAGAAGATTCTGGAAGAGAAGGCAACTCGCTCAGCACGTGACAAGAAAAACTCCCTCTATCGGAAAGCAATTCAAACTTCTAAAAGTTAAAAGAAAAATGAACATCCTACAACAAGGTTAATTCTTTAATGTACCACAATCCCTAAAGGCTGCTAAAGGTTAATTATTCGTAAAGTATCAATCTAATAAAGTTTTATTATAGACTGAATGGTGTGAATGTGTTCGGGCTAGAAGTAAAAGCTGTAATTTGACTTTCTATAGAATGAGATAAGTTTAATTTCAAAATATGTTATTTACTTTGAATGAGAGTAAATTATATGAATTTCGCTTCTTTGATCTGAATTCAAGATGGCGTTATACAATAATTAATATTTATATGGTCAAAGTTGCCGACTTAAGAGGATGGAGAAGGAAGGGGGTTAGAGGATACCTGCCACTCCAATAAATATAACTTTTTCAAGACGTGATATACTGAAATATACGTGTAATAATAAAAACATCACTATGTATTGTAAAGCATTATTGGATGAACACATACTAATGAGATTTTAACATAAAGACGTAGGAATAGATCACGTGATAAGGTAAACTATAGAATGTTCCCAGATTGCTGAGATATGACGTGAAGACGTGGGAATAGATCACGCGATAGGGTAAACTGTGGAAGTTCCTTAGACTGCTGAGATATAACGTAAAGACGTAGCAAAACCTCACGTGATAGACCAAACTGAAGACGGCTCCTCGTCACAAAGCTGTATTCAAATAGAGTTACATGGAGTTCGAGTCTTTGTTGTTCAATCACTTTCGTCTCATTTTATTAGAGTTCAATTAATTTTCTTGACTGATATTAACAAGTTTTCATATTCATAAATCATATTAATTGTTAATGCAGATTTTTTAATATATTTTCATTAGTGTCCCCTAGTGGGACAGCGGTAAGTCTAAGAACTTACAACACTAAAATCTGGAGTTCGATTCCCCGCGATGGAGACAGCAGAAAGTCTCATATGGCTTTGCTCTGAAACAAACAAACTAATTTTAAACCTTTTCATTAGCCTAACAAAATAAAACAAGATGACCTCTTTGACCATCCATCTGGACACAGACGTTAAATTGTATAATTCATTGCATAGATACTGTATACATAGAATACACTTAGCGGGTGTTAGGGGCTTAATTGATAGTGTAGATGCTATATACATAAAAGTACACTTTGTGGGTGTAAGGTATACGTGTACTATTTGAAACAACTGTTATATTAGACGTTGTTCTAATTTAAGCTAAAAAGAATTAACAGGGTCTGTCTGTCTGTCCGGATACACAATAGAAAGGTATTGTGGCTTATTGTAGCATCTAGAAGGCAGAAGTGGATTTATCGAACTTACAAGTGCACGTGCTCGAAAAGAATCACTGGAAAAAATGGAACAGAAAAGCTACGACCTATGTCGTACATTGTATTGATCGTATTTTGGAATACAACTTATTGTGTAGACATTAAGAAGATAACACTACATAACGTATTATGTTAAAATAAGAATAACTTTTATTAATTGGACTGTAAAGTAATGGTAAATAAAGAACTTAACTTAACGCTGAGTCACTGAGGGAGAGACTTTACTTTTCATGTTACTATATTGTAGCATCAAGAAGGCAGAAGTGGATTTATCGAACTTACAAGTGCACGTGCTCGAAAAGAATCACTGGAAAAAATGGAACAGAAAAGCTACGACCTATGTCGTACATTGTATTGATCGTATCTTGGAATACAACTTATTGTGTAGACATTAAGAAGATAACATTACATAACGTATTATGTTAAAATAAGAATAACTTTTATTAATTGGACTGTAAAGTAATGGTAAATAAAGAACTTAACGCTGAGTCACTGAGGGAGAGACTTTACTTTTCATGTTACTATATTTCCCGTTACTTTTCATCCTGTAACTATTTTTCCTGTTACATTTATAGGCACGTGTCACAATTGTGACTCCCTTAAACAGGCCAACTATAACCCTAAAACTCCACATGTATGTTATTTTTTAAAGAAACATGTTTATTCAGTTTTTTTCATTTGAATCACAATTAAATTAACGTAAAATTACTGTCCTATTGATGTTTCATGTCGTAGTATAAAGCACAATATTAATTAAAACTGATCTGTAGTTTTATTGAGTTGATAATTAAACTAACGTGAAATTACTGTCCTAATTGATGTTTCATGTTGTAGTATAAAGCACAATATTAGTTGAAATTATCTGTAGTTTTATTAAGTTGATAATTATATGTACTGTGAAATTATTAGTTAAAAATAGAATATTGATTAACACGAAGAAATTTATACAATAAATCAGAAAGTAATTAGTATCATTAATGTTATCTACTTTTTAATCAAATCGAATTTAATTAAGACAATCTACTTTCTTATTAAATAAAGTTTAGCAGTTTAATTATGGAGTTTTTTTATGCCACCAGAGGAAGAAACTACACTTGAATAACTGAACCTTTTTACGGTCTTTACGTTTCATAAATTAACATTTAAAAACCCATAACTAAACTTTGCAGCTGGAAAATGCCACCAGAGGAAGAAACTACACTTAAGGTTCTGTTATTCAAATGTTAATTTATGAAACGTAAAAGACTGTAAAACTTCCACCTGCAAAGTTTAGTTATGGGTTTTTAAGTGTAGCTTCTTTCTCTGGTGGCATAGGTTCAGTTATTGAAATGTTAATTTATGAAACGTAAAAACCGTAAAATTTCCAGCTGCAAAGTTTAGTTATGGGTTTTTAAGTGTAGTTTCTTCCTCTGGTGGCATAGGTTCAGTTATTCAAATGTTAATTTATGAAACGTAAAAACCGTAAAATTTCCAGCTGCAAAGTTTAGTTATGGGTTTTTAAGTGTAGTTTCTTCCTCTGGTGGCATAGGTTCTGTTATTCAAATGTTAATTTATGAAACGTAAAGACTGTACAATTTCCAGCTGCAAAGTTTCTGTAAACTGCCACCTAAAATGAAATTAAACACGAAAGCCATCAAGTAAAAAGCGTTTGTTTCAGAATTTTCATGCAAACCTACTCAAGATATATCTGCGTATTCGTCTGTAATTTTGAACTGGGAGACTAAAAAGAAGGCAACTCATCAAAAACACCCATCGCCAACTCTTGTGCTACTCTTATCGAATAGTGGGATTTTGCTGTCACTCTTATAGCGCATCCACGGAGTGTATTTTGCAACAAGGCCGCGAACCACAAAACCCTCGGATTCACAGCGAGAACAGGCTTACCGGTAGGTCACGCCCTGCCTGCGAAATTACATAGCGATGGTTTCTAAATTATCTTTAAAAAAAAAACAGTATATATGTGTAGATGTAAGAATGAAATATGTAAATAATGGTGTGTGAAAATAACTAAACTGGTTTAAAAACTACGCTCCCATCTTCCTGCTTCACAAGCCACTGCTGTTGGCCCTTACCTCACACGAGGACTCCCCCCCTACCCTCCTTCCAAGATTTGTTTGATTATCCTGCAAGGCTGGAGACCAGGCAGGTGGCACAACCCGGGAGGGAGAGCTGTTGTGTTTGTACGTTTGTAAAACAAAGGCCAGCCTGCTAAAACAAGACAGACACAAGTGTAACAAGGGTTGAATGTATAGTTTCTTTATCCCTCGAAGATGTAACATGTGCATCATGTCAATTCTCATAGCAAGACATCCTGTTGTTATAAGAAGACGACAAGAAGCCGGTCTATCAAATAAAAATAAATAGTAGCGACGTCTGGTGTCTTGAAGTGGTTAAGTACGATTGGTATTTATTATAAAAGGGGGGGATGTTGGGTAAGACAAATTCAATTTTAAAAATAGTATTCTTCTCTGACTTAACGAAATTGGTACATGAAGTAATTTAATAAACACTTGCGCTTCTGAATAAAATCACGGTTAAAACTTGTAATTAGCCGATTAAGCCTATTTTACTGCAAACTTGCTGGAATCAGTACGGTAACATTCTTGTTTAGACTTGTTTCCCTGTTCTTCTTAGGACTTATTTTCCTACGTCCTAGTTGGAAAATCTTCTGTGGCATTAATAAAAAAAAATACTCCATATAATTCTTACAATTTTTTAAAAGTGTTTATACACTAAATTGCTTTGTGGATTTGTGTTTTTCTTGGTCATAGGATATTTAATAATATAAGAGTCACACGCCAAAAAAAAGTCGGTCAACATTGAAATTATTACCACTAATCACTACCTGGGATCCCATATGTATTATACTCAGAAAGAGTGATTTCACACATTTTTTTTTTGTTCGCCACATTACACTGAGTGTTGTAGCAGACAAGCACATAAAATTACTCAATACGATACAATCTGGGGACCCAAGCAGTTGTGAACGGTATAAAAACAAGTCGATAAATTGAGGTTTAAGTACTCATAGTTAACCTTGTTAAAGACGTAAGATAGCAAGGTTATAACAGGTGTGATGTCTGGTCACAAATACTGAAAATGGCGTTACTGATTATGTCTGGTCACAAATCTGAAGATGGCGTTACTGATTATGTCTGGTCACAAATCTGAAGATGGCGTTACTGATTATGTCTGGTCACAAATCTGAAGATGGCGTTACTGATGATGTCTGGTCACAAATCTGAAGATGGCGTTATTGATTATGTCTGGTCACAAATCTGAAGATGGCGTTACTGATGATGTCTGGTCACAAATCTGAAGATGGCGTTACTGATGATGTCTGGTCACAAATCTGAAGATGGCGTTACTGATGATGTCTGGTCACAAATCTGAAGATGGCGTTACTGATAAGAAATAAATCAAAAGCTTGCCTTCGAATGTGTTTCAACACGGTGAAACGATTTCGTGTTTCTTTATTTTTTGGTGAGAAGCTGGCGAGTCGGGTTCGAATCCGTGCAATTCAATAAAATCCCACACACATGCCGCAAGTTAATTTGTGGTACATTATAAGAGTGACAGTCAATCTCTCAGCGTAAGATGGTGGGTGCTACTAGCTGGCTGCCTTCCATCTGGTCCGTAGCTCTAAATAAGCGACGATGGTAGATAAAAATTAGAAACGTCCTTAGTAGCTTTGCCATAAATACAAAATACATTACCAATACTAAGTTTATTTAATTTGTATTTATTGATATAATTAGCGGAACTAAAACGCTTATACTTTATGAATATTTAATTTATCAGGGCTGATGTAGACCTACCACTGTTGCTGCTTCATTCTATCAGACAGACAGACAGTATGAGCATGCTAAGACTTGCATGGCTGTATTATTACTTAATCACATGTGAATCTCGGTAAGCAGCATTAAGACTTGCTTGGCTGTATTATCATTTAAGCTCATGTGAATCTCGGTAAGCAGCATTATGACTTGCTTGGCTGTATTATCATTTAAGCTCATGTGAATCTCGGTAAGCAGCATTATGACTTGCTTGGCTGTATTATCATTTAAGCTCAC
>NW_013667450.1:168405-176321 GCF_000517525.1 Limulus polyphemus
GGTATGAATCTTAAATTGATTTGATCAGTTTGAAGTCCCCCAGTAGCACAGCAGCACGCCTGCGGACTTATACCGCTAGAAACAGGGTTTCGATACCCGTGGTGAGCAGAGCACAGATAGCCCTTTGTGTAGCATTGTGCTTAATAGTTAACATCTCTTGATCAGTTTGATTCATCAGTAGTTTCTGTGACAACAATCCCGCGGTTAAATAGAGTTATTAGCGATCCTAGTTCTCTGTTTACTATCTACATAATCCATTTCTGTGTGTCTATTTATCTGGATATCAAACACTTTTTGTGAATCGTATGAAAAATACCAGATTTTTATAATTTGGTTTGAATGAATATGCGTGACAATAGACATTATTTTTGTTTACAGATGTATATATATATTAAGATTCAGTGTATGTATGTTTGTCTGTGTGTCACGTAACTCCTCCTGAACCACTAGTCGCACCGACTTTTAAGGATTTCCCTAAAACCCCTTCTACTAAACTGCTGGACTCACCAACTTCTAAGTGGTGCCAACCGAATCGTCTCGGCCCGACGTTTGCACAAAGGTAAAACGTTTCAACCAATTCCCAAGTTTGACATTGATTTACATTAGAGTAGTTAATTAAAAAAATGCCTACTAATTACCGTTCGTAACTTGGTTAAAGAAATTAAATTTGCATTATAGCGACTAAGGCCATTAAGCGGAAAAGTGTAAAATAGATGTTCATGCATTAAATTTAAATTATAGAGGCCCTGTAAATTTGGATCATAGGCCCACGGACTCACTGGTAAATATACAGTCACTCAGTATGACGTTCCACGATAATCAAGGACGAAGTCATTTTTTGCCTTATGTAAACGGAATGACAAGATTACAGCAAACAACACTAGAACGACAAGATTACAGCAAACAACACTGGAACGACAAGATTACAGCAAGCAACACTAGAACGACAAGATTACAGCAAACAACACTGGAACGACAAGATTACAGCAAACAACACTAGAACGACAAGATTACAGCAAACAACACTGGAACGAGAAGATTACAGCAAACAACACTGGAACGACAAGATTACAGCAAACAACACTGGAACGACAAGATTACAGCAAACAACACTGGAACGACAAGACTCTAGCAAAGAACACTGGAACGACAAGATTACAGCAAGCAACACTGGAACGACAAGATTACAGCAAACGACAAGATTACAGCAAACAACACTAGTTTTTTCAATTATGTTAATTACTCTATAATAATAATAAGATATCGGCTGGATGGATTTCTCCATCTTTTGAAAACCTTGCTTCCCATGCTGTAAATATTATTTTTGTTTGATTGTTTTTTTAGTTTCACTCAAAGCTACTTGAGGGCTCTCTGGGCTAGCTGTCCCTAATTTAGAAGCGATAAACTTGAGTGAAAGCAGCTAGTCAACTTCCCCCACCGACAATTCTTGTACTACTCTTTCACCAACAAAATGTAGGATCGACCGTTACATTATAGCGCCCGATGGTTGAAAGGTTGAAGGAGACTACCAAAATATATGAACAGTTACTTACTCTGCCTACCAACCTTAAAATATATTAACAGTAACTTACTCTACCTATTAACCTTAAAATATATGAACAGTAACTTACTCTGCCTATCAACCTTAAAATATATGAACAGTAACTTACTCTGCCTACCAACCTGAAAATATATTAACAGTAACTTATTCTGCCTACCAACCTTAAAATACAAGAGCGGTAACTTATTCTGCCTACCAACTTTAAAATATATGACCAGTAAATTACCCTGCCTACCAGCTTTTCCGATGATGTGGATGTATATATAAAAGCTTTCGAGTGGAAACTGTTAAACTTAGTGATAAATTTATCGATTTCAACGTTTATCTTAAGATTCATTAACGACCAGAACCAATACGGTTTTCATGGTGTGGAGCAGTGTGAAGCCAGAACCAATATGTTTTTCATGATGTAGAGCATTGTGAAGCTATGACCAGTACGGTTTACGTGGTCTAAACCAGTGTGAAGCCATGACCAGCACGGTTTTCATGGTCTAGACCAGTGTGAAGCCAGAACCAATATGTTTTTCATGATGTAGAGCAGTGTGAAGCCATGACCAGTACGGTTTTCATGGTCTAGACCAGTATGAAGCCAGAACCAATATGTTTTTCATGATGTAGAGCATTGTGAAGCTATTACCAGTACGGTTTACGTGGTCTAGACCAGTGTGAAGCCAGAAACTGCATGCTTTTCAAGGTGATTATTTTGAAGCTAGGAACTCCTACGTTATCATGATGTAGACAAGATTGAAGCCAGAACCAGGAAGGTTTTCAAGATGTAGACCTGGTTAAGGCCAGAAACAGGAAGGTTTTCATGGTGACCATTTTGAAGCCACGACCAATATAGCTTTCAAGGTATACTTTTCGTTGCATTTATACACAAAGAAACTTAGACTTTGGCGTGCAAGACATAATGCTCTTCTGAGCCCGATGACATAAAATATGAGCAGTTATGAGATACACATGCTGTGCTGTAAACATCCGCTTTCGTAACGCCCACTGAGACACGATTTCTGACTTTCAACTGTTTCGCAAACAACTTTTTTTGTTATAAAAAAGTTATAATAATCAAAATAAAAGAGACTTATCGTATATCCCTTAGAGAAAATTATCACCCGAGTCCCTTTAATTAACACGACTCCGTTTAATTAACACGAATCCCTTTAATTAACACGAGTTCCTTTAATTAACACACAACTAGATCATCAGGTAATTGTTCTTGATTTTGTTTGTTTATTTGTTTTTTTTAAATTTCGCACAAAGCTACACGAGGGCTATCTGCGCTAGCCGTCCCTAATTTAGCAGTGTGAGACTAGAGGGAAAGCAGCTAGTCATCACCACCCACCGCCAACTCTTGGGTTACTCTTTTATCAACGAATAGTGAGATTGGCCGTCACATTATAACGCCCCCACGGCTGAAAGAGCGAGCATGTTTGGTGTGACGGGGATTCAAACCCGCGACCCGCAGTTTGCGAGTCGAGCTCCCTAACCACCTGGTCATGCCGGGCCCAATTGTTCTTGATATGTTAAATTATCTAAAATATTTATTAATTTAATTTACTTATTAATTTAAATATGAACCAATAATTTCACACATCAGAAATATATTTATTTTGTTGTGATAACCTTTACTACTTAATGCTATAAAAAATAGACTGATACGAATCTGGGTTTAATAATTGTGTGTTAAAATTGTTATTTCCAGTTGTAGTACAAAGTTTATTGATCATGTGTTGTTTAATGTTATTATTTCTAGTAATTTAACAGGTAGCATTAAAATGTTTTCTGAGGAGAGCTCATCAGTGCTGCAGTGTAACGTATTCCAGGTAGAACACGAATACACACATGCTTCTGTTTTATCAGCGTCTGAGTTCGAGATATGGACACATCGTGTTGCAGAAATATGAGTTATAGACATTGGCCTGATAACACCTTCTAAGGGAAGTTTTAATGCATTGCTGTGTAACAGGCATGGCAGTTAGAGACATTAACCCAATCAAATATTTTAAGGGAACCTTATCTGTGTTGCTGTGTAACAGGCATGAGAGTTAGAGAATATTGTCTGTTTTGGTGTGTTATATTTGCATGCAGCTAGTTAATGAAGTGTAATTAATTTGGTTACAGCTGTTCAAGTGCTTATTTTTAATGTGCTGTTTATATGTATCGGTCTCATGGAAAACAATTTAGAGTAGAGCATTATTTGCTAATTTTCTTAAAGAACACGTGTCTCACCCAGTATTTGTTTTTTTTCAACATTTAAGTAAAGTATTTTTCTCTCGACTATGTCCATTAGTATTTCTGAGAACAGTGAATCTTAAGAGTCTCGGTCCAATTACTTGCAGGATGAAAAAACTCGGCCTTTTAGTAAACGAAGTAAGATGAAAAAGAATTTATCCTGTTACAAACGCTTTGGTAAAGAGGAAAACCAAGCATAAGTTAGTATATTAAAATGGTTAATATCAGTTGTTCTTGTTCTTGTTTTTCAATAGCAATACTTCAATAAACGTAACTTGACACGTGAAGCATCAAATCAACGTCAAATACATCTCGCCTTTGTTCTTGATGATGCCACTCTGTTATTATTGTAAGATGATAGCACCAAAACCAGTAGAGAAGTTTCTTGTTAAGTTTACATACGTACTAATGATATACAACTGTAGAGGTTTTTACGTAATTCAAACCATATGTAACGGATCGTTTTATTTGTTTGTTTTATAATTTTTGCGCAAAGTTGTATAAGCGCATGGCCTTCCCTGATTTTGAAGTATTAGACTACAGGGATGGCAACTAATCAACAACACCCACCGCCAATTCTTAGGCTACTGATGTGTGACAGAATAGTAGGACCCACAGCTGCAAAGTGCGAAGCGCGTTTTTTTGCGCCAATAAGACGCGAAACATGAACACTCGGAAAGAAAGTCCGGGTACGCTAAACCCTTTTATCGGAAATAACCCAACACATAAAGAATTGTTCACATGGTAGAAAGATGCGCTAATTTTACACGAGTGCGAGGAAAGAAAGTGATAAATTGCGCTAATTGTTTTAACCGGTGTTTCATAAGACTTTAGATTACGCTAATTGTCTAAACCGATGTTTCGTAAGACGTTAGATGGACCCGGCATGGCCAGGTGGTTAGGGCGCTCGACTCGCAATCCGAGGGTCGCGGGTTCGAATCCCCGTCACACCAAACATGATCGCCCTTTCAGCCGTGGGGGCGTTATAATGTGACGGTCAATCCCACTATTCGTTGGTAAAAGAGTAGCACAAGAGTTGGCGGTGATGACTAGCTGCCTTCCCTCTAGTCTTACACTGCTAAATTAGGGACGGCTAGCGCAGATAGCCCTCGTGTAACGAAATTCAAAAACAAACAAACAAGACGTTAGATTGCACTAATTGTTTAAACCGATGTTTCATACGACTTAAAATTGTTCTAATTGTTTAAACCGATGTTTCATACGACTTAAGATTGTGCTAATTGTTTAAACCGATGTTTCATACGACTTAAGATTGTGCTAATTGTTTAAACCGATGTTTCATACGACTTAAGATTGTGCTAATTGTTTAAACCGGATGTTTCTAATGACTTAAGATTGCGCTAATTGTTTAAACCGGTGTTTCATAAGATATACGAAAACTTCAAAACATTTTTGTCGAGAAGTTTAAGAGAAGTTAAGAGAGACACAAACACTAGTCTATAAATGTAAAAACTTGTCAGAGATGGTGGAAGGATGCGACACGTCATTCAATCTGTTAGTGTCTCTTGACGAACCATACACATTTCCGAGCAGTAAGTAAATGCTACGAGACTTTATGTTGTTGTAAGTAGGCCTGCGCAGGTTTAATCAACGTTCATCGAGTTCTAATATTCTTTAAGGCTGATCTCTTGACAACATTATACCAAAGGTTGATCCTGATATGGTAAATTTTGAAGTTCAGCTTTGACAACATTCCACAATGGGTTCGTTCTAATGCAATAACCCTTTAACGTTTATCATTGACAAGATTACACAGAGGGTTCATTATATTACGATAACCCTTCAAGGTTCAGCATTAACAAGATTACACGGAGGGTATATTATAATATGATAACCCTTTAAAATATAACTTTGACAACATTACACTGAGAGTTCATTAAAATACGATAACACTTTGTAATGGAGCTTTGACAACATTACACAGAGGGGGTCATTATAATATAATAAACCTTTATAATGGAGCTTTAACATTACACAGAGGGGGCCATTGTAATATAATAAACCTTTGTAATGGAGCTTTGAAAACATTACACAGAGGGGGCCATTGTAATATAATAAACCTTTGTAATGGAGCTTTGACAACATTATGAAAAGTTCGAATTTGACAATCTTATACAAAGGGGTCATTGTAATATAATAAACCTTTGTAACGGAGCTTTGACAACATTATGAAAAATTAAAATTTGACAATCTTATACAAAGGGGTCATTGTAATACAATAAACCTTTGTAACGGAGCTTTGACAACATTATGAAAAGTTCAAATTTGACAGTATTAAACAGACATTCACTCTGAGATGATAACTTTAAACAGCTTTAATAAGACACAATATATATGTGCAAAGCTACTCGAGAGCTATCTACACTAGTGTTCCTTAATTTTGAAGTGACAGAGTAGAGGAAAGGCATCTACCTAATCAACACCAGTCACCGCTAACTCTTGGGCTTTTCTTACAAACCAACAGTGAGATTGAGGTTGACATTATAACGCCACTACTCCTAAAAGAGCGAGGATATTCGGCTACGGGTTTCGAACTCGCGACCACCAGGTCATAACAAGAAGGATGAGATAAATTTTGAAAGACACCAAATATCGGTTAAAAATAACCGTCACCTCCAATATGATCAAGTAACAGAACAGATTCATGGAAAAACCTGTTAGAACTGACTGATTTGTGGGTCCAAAACCTTCAATACGCATGGGCAGTGCTGCTCTTGAAAAAGTGTTATTAACATAACACGAGGAAGTACTTGATGGAAATAAATAAGCGTTCTAATGTTAACACACATTTCTATTGTGTGGGCACCCATATTTGGCTGTAGATTCAAAGTTTAATTTTGAATTTTAAGTTGTTTTTTCACGCATTAGTACACGCACACACACACACACACGAAATTCAACAAAACAAACAAATAAACCTTGTTGTTATAGTTTTATCATATCTTGTTTTCGATTCATTAACATGTGTTTATTATAAGGCACTTAGATTCTTCAGATGTAGGCCTAACTAGGAATTAGAATCATTCGTACGTGGTGGTGAACTAATATAAACTAACTACGCAAAGTCCCCCATTAGCACAGCGGTATGTCTGCGGACTCACAACGCTAAAAGCCGGGTTTCGATACCAGTGGTGAGCAGAGCACTGATAGCCCATTGTGTTGCTTCGTGCTTAACTTAAAACAAATGAAGCAAGTAATAACATAGAGCAGTAGTTCCATATCCAAATACATGCCCCCCTCCCATGGCACAGCGGTATGTCTGCGGACTTACAACGCTAGAATCCGGGTTTCGATGCCCGTGGTGGGCAGAGCACAGATAGCCCATTGTGTTGCTTTTTGCTTAATTACAAACAAACAAACAATCCAAATACATTTAATATATCGTGATCCCCTTTTCTTCACTCGCTTGTTATATGTTTGGTGTCTAGGTTTTATGTTTAAAGCTGCGAATAATAAAAATACCTATACATCCCATCAAGTACAGAAATATCCTCTTGAAGTGGTTGTTTACTTAAAACCTACAAAAGACACTGACTTCACAGGGGATTGATCTTGATAAAAGTAAAAGTTAAAATGAATTCCGAGAGGATGTTAGTCTAATTTTGAAGATAGTAAGTCTTTACCGTTAGTTCGAGTGAGTTATATTCCAGACTTTTAGGACTTTTTTTTTAAATCGAGTATTGCATATTTATGCCATAACCACCGAACAGAAATACTACGTAAGTCAAGCGGCTTGATTCCGGAGAGCCGTGGTACGCTAAAGCTTATCTGAAAGTTGGTGCTAACAGAGCGTATGTTGACTGTTCTGCTGACGTAGTACACCTTGTACTAGCCTCAGATGTTGTGTTGGTGCAAAGTTACACAATGGACTATCTGTGCTCTTTCTCCACCACGGAGAATCGAACCCCGAATTATAGCGTTGCAAGTCCATAAACTTCGTGCTGACCAAGCGAGGAATTAGCCGTAGTAATGGTAAGATAACTAAAATTATTACCATCTAAATTCGCCATCCTTTGGGTGGTTGTTTATCATTATTAGAAATATCATCTAAATTCGCCATCCTTTGGGTGGTTGTTTATCATTATTAGAAATATCATCTAAG
>NW_013667450.1:177321-182239 GCF_000517525.1 Limulus polyphemus
AAATTCGCCATCCTTTGGGTGGTTGTTTATCATTGTTAGAAATATCATCTAAATTCGCCATCCTTTTGGTGGTTGTTTATCATTGTTAGAAATATCACCTAAATTCGCATAACTTGGGTTTATCATTGTTAGAAATATCATCTAAATTTGAATAACTTGAGGTGGTTGTTTATCCTTGTTAAAAAGAAATCGTCAAATAGAAGTAAAGTTTACTTGAAGTTCTTTTAAAACATCAGCATTTAACGATATATTCTTAGATAAAACATCAGAATTTAAAGATATATTCGTAGATAAAACATCAGAATTTAAAGATATATTCGTAGATAAAACATCAGAATTTAAAGATATATTCTTAGATAAAACATCAGAATTTAAAGATATATTCTTAGATAAAACATCAGAATTTAAAGATATATTCTTAGATAAAACATCAGAATTTAAAGATATATTCTTAGATAAAACATCAGAATTTAAAGACTTATTCTTAGATAAAACATCAGAATTTAAAGATATATTCTTAGATAAAACAGCATTTAAAGATACATTCTTAGATAAAACATCAGCATTTAAAGATATTTATTTGTTTGTAATTAAGCACAAAATTACACAATCGGCTATCTGTACTCTGCCCACCACGGGTATCGAAACCCGGATTCTAGCGTTGTAAGTCCGCAGACATACCGCTGTGCCACTGGGGGGCATTTAAAGATATATTCTTAGATAAAACATCAGAATTTAAAATATATTCTTAGCTAAAACATCAGCATTTAAAGATATATTCTTAGCTAAAACATCAGAATTTAAAGATATATTCTTAGATAAAACATCAGAATTTAAAAATATATTCTTAGATAAAACAGCATTTTTTAAAAATAACTGTCTCATCCAAACAAAAAAGAAGATACCAAACAAAAATGTTTTATATTCTCCGTTCCCTAGACAAGGTGAAGAAGAATTGACATGCCCCAAATCTTGCGAAATACTATTTATTTTAAATCTTCATGTATTCAAATTGAAATAAATATGAAAAGGCATTAATCATTGACAGGAAAATTAGGTTAACTGTTAATATTTTAACAGTACATTCTAATGCAGAATAAAATCGTTATGGCAAGTGGGTTTTTGCCTCACCCTGTATCTGTTTGTAGATAATGGGATTTATATTAGCTTTCATTGGCTATTGAATGCTATATGTCATATAAGGTTTACTTGGCTTGCCTTTTTATTATGTAGCAACTTCTAGACAAAAAACTTATTTGTGTTTTAAGTATTTATTTAAGAGCATGCTCACGAGTAGAATAGAACTGTAATAGCTTGCTTGTTTCTCGACTTTACTGTCCTCTAGTGGCAACGTTAAGTATTAACCAATCGATCGTGTGTTTTTTCCACGCCGTTGTCTTTTTAAACATCAGTAGCTGACTTCAAGATTCGAATTTTTAAATTTCAAGCTCCATGTTCATCTCGCTGTTTGTTATTTACAAAAGTATTTACAGATAAAGATATCCTCAGCTTATTTGCATCTTTTACATTTTAGAGTTCAACTCAGAAATGTTGTAACCCTATTTTAAAGTTTCCACGTGTGTTTGGCATTGAAAAGTAATTTTTCGTAACTAACTAGTGCGCAGTGTTCGCATAGAATGTGGTGTGTCGTTGAACTAATTTTATCTAGAAGGTGCAGTTAAAAACATGTATCTCGGCCTGTGCAGCGATAAGTGTAGTTTCGAAAAAGAAAATTTGATCCATAACCACCCCCTCCCCCTGTGGTGTAGAAGACTGGTTGCAACGGAGGAGACCTGAGTCCGAGAAGGGGATGAAAAGGAGAAGTACTACACTGAGCTATTTTCGTCTTCCTCCTCCTCCAGGCAGACTGCCAAACGCTGAAAGATGCTGCATGTGGATTGGTTGATCCGTCGACAACATCCACTTATTTTTTTTCTTTTAGATAAACGCTCCAGTAGTGCATAGTGTACGTAGGTTGGCAAGGCGATCAGCAAATATTTCTTCAGTCGTTTTACCGTTATATGCTGTAGTTGTACTTTGCAAAATATACAGTCACTGATTTCTGAGAACCAGGTGTGAGAAAACCAACAAGAGTAGACTTTCCAAAGGTCATCATTGTTAACTTTCTCTTCATCAAGAACTCCAGCCACTTGTTAGCTTATCTTCTGACGAGCAAAAAAAAAAATTATCTCTGGCGGCCACATGGGTTTTAGCTTCTGGTAACCTGACCCACATCGTCCATTCTTCCCTCTCCCTTTCCCTCCCGCAATTCCTTCCCTCCTTGACTCCGGTCTTTGCCGAGGTTTTAAAGAGTCACAGCCCTTAGCTCATCAGACCAATCTTCTCTTTCAAGTTAAAACGTTCACATCTCGTTCTTGACCACCAATCAAACTAGACATGCCTAGAGCTTTTTTGATTCGCCGTCATAGTCCCTCACTGGATCCAGATGACATTAATGGACCACGGGGTAAGAAACACAAATTAAACACTTTTTTTTATATCTCATTTAATGGTAATAACCAAAGTTACCAAAGTTAAGATGTATTTTAATCGTAGTGTTAGAATTCATGTGAGTTTCCCCCTATTTATCACGCTTTTGTAAGGATGTAATTAATAAGATTATTATATTACTGTAAAATTATGGTTTTGTGGTATCGTAAATGCATTTTTATAGTTCAATATGATTATAAGTTACAAAAAGGAATTAGTGTAACTTATTAGTGTAATGAAACGAAATGTTTCTAAACTATAAAGTATATATTACTCTCAAACTCAAATGTTAGTGTTTGTCAAGGCCAGTTTTAAAATAAAGGAGTTCTAACATTTATCATAATTATTAGATCTTCTTCTGCTTTTAATCAGTTTATCATAAATCAAGACTGATATAATATGTTAACTTTGAAAAAACCAATCATGAGCAAGTAGGGCAAACCGGTGCCTTTGAAGTTACCAGATAATTACGATAAAACCAAGAATATTCGGGATTATTGAACTTTTCTTATGTTACTATGAAAGTGTGTGATGATCAGTTATTAGTGAAATATACAGTTCCACGATACGATGACCGTTTGTTACGGTCAATTATTTTTATGGTAACGGGACCCGCAAATCCACGGTTCAATACGCTATCCATTGGATCACACTCGGCTTAGTTATTGTTGGTTTGTTATGAATTTCGTGCAAAGCTACACGAGGGCTATCCCTAATTTAGCAGTGTAAGACTAGAGGGAAGGCAGCTTGTCATCACCACCCACCGCCAACTCTTGGGCTACTTTTTTACCAACGAATAGTGGGATTGCCCGTCACATTATAACGCCCCCACGGCTGAAAGGGCGAGCATGTTTGGTGTGACGGGGATTCGAACCCGCGACCCGCAGATTGTGAGTCAAGTGCCCTAACCACCTGGTCATGCCGGGCCCTTTTATTAAGTCATCTTTGCGACTAAAGTTTTTGTTCATTAAATATTTTGTTAGAAACGACTTGCGTGATTAAGGGAGAATTTTTGTTTCCAGTATTTCTGCGTTTAGAACCTAAAAAAAGTATTGAGGGGTCTCTTGCCAAGCTCTGGGATGAAGGAATATCAAAAAAAAAAAAGCTCCCCCAGTGGCACGGCGGTATGTCTGCAGACTTACAATGCTAGAAACCGGATGGTGGGCAGAGCACAGATAGCCCATTGTGTAGTTTTGTGCTTAACTTCAACCAACCAAAAGAAATTAACGAATGTTGTTGAAGAATGTGTTTGGAGATAACTCCACGGATAACAATTTCCTTTTTAGTTATATTATTAAATGACAACTTTATTAACTGTTATTTAATATTTATTTGACAATTATATGTTACACGCGTTATTTTTCATTGTTATATCTGTCTTATATAAGTTTTCTGGTCATTAAAATGGTAAAATTAAATATGAATCTCCCTTGGATATTATCCCCCCCCTCCCTGGTGGGTTAGAAGTATATACGGACTTAAAAAGCTAAAATCCGGGGTTCGAGTCAGCGGTATGTAGAATGCAAAATAGTCTATTGTATAGCTTTGCACTAAGAAGAAAAACAACAATAACCCTTGGTTATTTTTCACAGTAAACCAAAATTTTATTCACATGTATTAACAATGAGTTTAGGCCAGGCATATAACGCTATAAACCGGGTTTCGATACCCGTGGTGGGCGCAGCAGAGATATCCCATTGTGTAGCTCTGTGCTTCACTGTAACCAAACAAATCGTTGAGCGGTTTTTTTTATCATCCGTTAAAAATATTGCAAAGTTCAGTCCACTTAACGAACAGGAAAGCGTTTTATTTCTTCAACTGAAGTTTTATAACTTATATGGTTTCACGCACTAACAATAACCAAGTGTAAGGCCTAGCTCATAAATAATACTATACTAACTCACTAACTAACTTTCTCATTGACTACTGGTATTTTTGTACTACAGTATTTGTATTTCCCCAAATCTCAGGACAATTCGAGACATCACGTCAAATCTATAACTCAGGAAATTACTAGGCATCACACATCATCACTACGTCATATCAAAACTCCCTCTAGCAAACAGTATAAAACGCCCGAATTAAAACTTTTAAAATACGGCTTACAACAATATCTTGCAAATTGGTACCAGCTAATTTCATCTTTTCATAATCGTTTGTGGTCCTCTGTTCTTGGAGAAGACTCAGAGAAGAGCCACTAGGATGATACCTGGGATGATATGATTGTCCTATGAGGAAAGACTAACATCTCTAAACTTATTTTATCTGGAGAGAAGAAGGGTCAGAGGTGTTTAAGGGTATTTATAATATAGATCCATCAAACTTTTCGCGCTTAGCAGTGAAAACGATAGGACAAAAGGTCATAAATTCAAATTTTGGCAACGTACGAGTCCTCTACAGTTTAGACAGTATTACTTTTCAAACAGGG
>NW_013667450.1:182412-188550 GCF_000517525.1 Limulus polyphemus
AACTGAGTCAAGGAAAGATTGGATGAATACATGAGTAGTAAGAGGTGGTTATAGTTGGGAGCTGGAAGGGACATCATTGATGGGCTAACAAAACTGTCCCTTTACAATTTTATGAAAATTTATGAAACTGAAGAATATAGAGTAAAATATGCGTTCAGTAAAAAGTTTTCATGTACAAAAATAACACGTATTATATATATATATATCGCAATGGATTGAAAACATACACACTTTACAATCCAGATGTTGCTATATTGGTCAGATAGTTTTAACTGAGGAGTTCCTCATCTTGTTTAATGTTTACGATAATTAAGTATTCGCTTTCATCTTACTTAGAAATGATTCTCGTTGTCCAAACGCTTTTATTAGAAATTATGACTCACAAAAAAGTAGAATAAATTAGCGTAGAAAAGAAAGAAAAATGTCACAAAAACAGTAACATTTATGTCATGGAATGCGTATAAATTAATTATTTGTCTGAAGTTGAGTTAAATTTATAAAATGGTTAAAAACAAAATAGCATGCCAAAAATATTAACATGATCCGACAGATTTGTGAACGATCTGACGACGTCACGGACCTGACTTCTTAGAAACCGTGAGATTAATTAGTTTAGTTTAAATTCTAACGTGCTAGCACATAATAGAAATCATTCATGACCCTGTAAGACTCTTAGCTCTTATTTTATAACATCTTTATTAAATCATGACGTTTAAAGAAATGAAACAGTGCCGTTTTACAAGAGAATATTATACTAACTCCTTCTCATCATCATCATCCATTGGCCATGTTTATATTAAAATTTAAACAAGCTCAGTAGAGCACGAGATCTTGTTCATCTCGAGCCACACGCACGTGGCACGTGCCGTATGTCAGGCATCAAATGCTTCAATCATCATTTAATGTTGATATCAGAGCAGTAACATATCAAATTCCCACCGAGGCTAAGAGACCCTTATATAGACCAGTACTTGTACGTGTCAGGATCATCTTTAAGTTGCTTAATTAATGCAGACTGAGAGGCGGGAACTTTGACTGAAGAACGTCTTAAATACATATCAACTGAGACTTACGGATAGTATTTTGTGAGAACACGACTTTGTTTAAATGTTTGTTTGTTTGAATTCAGTTGTGCAAGATAAAGTAATTTTTAACCAAGCCATATTTGGCATGAAAGCAAGGGCCAACTATGCATTCTTTAACGACCGAATTCTTGCAATGTGCTGTAGAGATTCTATGATTAGTCAATTTTTTTTTATGAATACAGTGCTCATTTGCAAATTTTGTTGTTGTTTTTTATTCTCGCTTTGCCAATATTTACGAAAACAGGCATACGTTACTTTCATGTCCCCCATTGAGCAGAAAGCTTGAGAAAAAAAAAGAAAGAAAGACAACAAAAACGTGTCGAAAAAAATAAAACTCTACATTCCTGCACAAATAATAGAATATTCTGATAACTAATAATGACAAAATGAATAAAACGTTTCAAGTTTTAAGACTACTTAGTATATTCAAACCACTGTTATCAGGTGTCCTCCGGTGGGTCAGTTGTAAAATCCGGAGTTCGATTCCCGCGGTGGACATAGCCCAAATAGTTTACTGTGTAGCTTTGTGCCAACAACAAAAATTATTAGGCTGTCTGTCTTCGTAAATAACATTTTTTTATATTGAATTACAATTAATCCACTGGTATTAGGCTCTGTTATTTAATAAATTACATTATAATTATTTCTTATTTAAGCACGTTGACATTACCCTGAGTAGCAAAGTTTGATAATAATTGTGTTTTATTATAACTTGAACCAAGTAACTGTAAAAGTGTGATATAACTGGTAGATAGATGAGGAGTGTGGATGGTCGTCGTTATAGTAATTGCCATTCTATAAAATAATATAAAAATTCAGCGTAGTTAGGCTTCACTTATTCACTTGTTATTTTTCTCCACAGACAACAGCCCCGAAAGATGCGTGTCTACCGCAGAAGCAGACTCCAGCACGAGTATCGCCGAGATGTCTGTCCCGCTGAAACCTGCTAGCCCTAAGTCTCCTGCCTACCTCTCCCGCCTCCTCGACTACTCCATCCCTCTTCCTTTAATGCCTTACTTTAGGGAAGAGCAAAAGGAACCATTAAGTTTAACTGTGGATCATATTCCTTCTACATACAAAGCTGATCACGTTGATGTTGAGACAACAAGGCCTCTTGAGGATGTAATTTTTCAAGAGCATCTGGTGGTTTCAGAAATGAAACTGGCTATTAGCCATTCCTGTTCCGATTGTGGTAAGGTGTACAGCACCAGTAGCAATCTAGCTCGCCACAGGCAGACCCATCGTAATGTTGCAGACAAGAAAGCTCGTAAATGTCCTCATTGTCAGAAAGTGTATGTGTCCATGCCAGCGTACAGCATGCACGTGCGCACCCACAGTCAGGGTTGTCAGTGTGTGTACTGTGGCAAGTGCTTTAGTCGACCCTGGCTTCTCCAGGGGCACATTCGTACCCATACAGGTGAAAAGCCATTCTTATGCCCAATCTGTAACAAGGCATTTGCTGATAAATCCAACCTGAGAGCCCATATCCAAACCCATTCCTCCACTAAACCCTATATCTGCCAACGATGTGGTAAGGCTTTCGCTCTCAAAAGTTACCTTTACAAGCACGAAGAGTCCTCGTGCATGCGCTTAAACCGACAGCAGAAATTAAGTCGAGGATCAAATAGATACTCTTCTCAAGAGGTTTTGTCAAAAGAACAGTCATTTACTCCCAGTCCAGAGGCATCTTCTCAACTTCTTCATGAGTAAATGTGAACCATGAAAATGTATTGGTATTTACGAAATAAGTGATGGAATAATAATACCGATCCTAAAGAAACAATATTTTTGTCATTAACAAGTGTAAAGGGATTGTTCACCTTGTGGATAAGTGCAGAGTCCACAAATTCCGTTTGATTGTAAAAAACGAGAACTCATTTTTACGTCGAGCAACGTAGTAAGAAAAGAGACACATCTGCATCACATTTAATCTTAATGCGTTTATCTTTTATAACCACTATTTTATGAAACACATAAAACTTAGCATAGTCTTCATTTACAAACAGAGAACAAAGAATATTATATAACACGTTTGTTTTGCATAGATCTTAACATTTCAAAATAGTTTTACCGACCATCAAAGCATGCTGAAGATGGAGGATAGTTTTCCTTCCCGTTATTCCAATCTTGACATTAATCACTCCAGGTGCATCCATTGAAAGTGAAAGCGTTTTGTTACAGGCATACAGCTATTAAATTCCATTTTATAAGATAGTACAACAATGTTTTATACAAAGATAACCAGAAGACATATCGTCCTGGTTGTCATCTATCGTGGGAAAGTGGTTTTGGTGAGCACGAAATCGTTTTTGTATATTTCATAAACTTCAATGAATCCTTTCAAATGAAAATGTTCTAAGTATTAATGTGTCCGATTAAACGGTCATTTATTGGTTCTAATTTAAAAAGGAGTCATCTACGTAATTAATAATTTTCAATCAAATACAGCAAACATATGCACAATTCATCACAGAGTAAGTAAGTAAGGACCAACATTTTTTTCATTACTGATTTTATAGTAATACAATGTATTTTATTAAAATATTTCAAAGTTTTCTGTGCGAATGTTTGTCGTGTTATAAGCTTTGGGTGGACGAAACGTCCAATATTAAAAGTTTTTTAACTGGCGTCCGTTGCTCTAGAACTACATTAACATTTGGAGATATTTTGATTATTAGTTAGTTTCGTGGATTTGGAGAGTAATTTTCCACTAATTCCAATTTTGTACGATGATATTTTTATAATATAATTGATTGCCATGCGTTTACTAATTATCTAATTGTAACACTGAATGGTATCGTATTAATTTCAATACTTGTGTTGTTCATGTTTATTGAAAAAAATATATTTAAAAAGATCAAATGCAATAATTTATCAATTTTATTTATGATTCATAAAATATTTATAACTTCATTGAAGCTGTCGGGTTTTATCTTTGTCTTATGGTTGGTACAACATTCAAGACATCCGCTAAGATAGTTATAAAAGATAACAGTTGGTAATATATGTGTAATAAGTTATTTGATATGTGACAATATATAGATATATATGTCGTTGTGATACTTTGGTAAAAGTATGTCCTTAAAGTAACAAAAATAAAATTCTAGAATGGTACAAATTTTATTACATTTTTATCTTAACTGTTTTGTTGTATTTGTCACACTGGTAACTACACTTCGGATGTTTAGTTAACTGTTATACAGAGCTACTACAATGACATCTCACCCAGGAATAATAAAACCCTCTCATTCAATATCTATCAAAAACAGCAAGTTTTAGAAAAAAGCTCATTTGGAAATGATGCGAGGGTTAGTCGCCCTTTGTAAGAACGATGTCCCAGGTCACGTGCTACACTTGGGACTACTTCTTCCGTTGTCTGTTATGATATTCAAGACATCACGCTGTTGGCCAACTCCTCAATTTCCGTTGTAAAAACTTCCGAAAGGACTACAAACTCAATTTCAGCACATTCTTCTCGGCAAACTTGCCACCAATCACTCGCTGTACGTGTACGAAAGTTTTCAAGTCAAAGTTTAAACAGACCAAATACGCAGACGTTAATGGGTGCGCAGTCAGGTGGATTTACAGGTATGTCGGATAAGGGAATGGCTTTCTTGGCGTTCTGGCCATACTGAACACGAATTTCATCTCGCATCATTGATGGCAATATGTTCTCCTAATAGTAACTAATAATCCCCTTTGGTTCATTGTGTATTTTGGGAAGTTTACATTTCCCACCATTTAAACCATCCGTGGCAACTATAACGTTAGGTTAAAAACCTTATATCCATATTGAAAGATCAGTTGTTGTCATAGTTATTCAACCACATCTAGGTATTACAACAAACTTATACACTCGTGGTTTATGCTTCTTCACAACCACAACATCATTGTAAATTATCTTGTGCATGGGCGATTTGCATACAAGCAGTCACTTTCTGGGTGAGGTTAGATAGACTTTCTGGACGACTAGTCCTGCTTAGGTTGTTTTACGTCCTCGGATGGGTTTCTTGGGCTTCCTTTGTCGATATTACTATTCAAATGTTATAGACAGTCATCTTTAAAATTAGTTTGTCCCGGACTTTGTCTCTCATTCCCTTATAACTATCCTTCCTCAGAACTATGAACGTGCAGACCAAACTCAATTTTACTCTGGGCGGTATTGCACTGTCGAATAGCTGGGAAGTTTTCGTGAGCCAAATATGTAGGTGATAAACATATCGCCCTGGCGTCACGGTTTACACCTGTAGCGAAACGCTACCACATGAGCATATGCAATTCGTTCTTACGAAATACGACATAACCCTCATCATATTATTACAGCTACAGTGTTAAAGTTAGGTTTTGAAATACTGAAAAATGGATAAAAGTTTCCCTTGAAAAGAGGTCTTTGACCAAAATAATGAGTTTTTTCTCACTTGTGGTATTTAAATCTAGTTTGTATCAAACTACGTGGTTTCAGATATTGTATTTTTTTCCAAATTGAAGTTAAAGATAGGTAAACAATAACATTTGTGTTTAAAAAAAACGAAGGTTATAAATTTTTATCTTTGTACCAAAAGCAAAAACAACAGAACTATATTTAAGAAGTCCTTGGACAACCTTAAATAGTGATTAGTATTGTTTTCTAACACTAAAAACAAAAAAAAATTAAATTTCTTACTAGTTATTTTAAATTTAAATTTCTGACCTCAAGGTGGTTGTTAAGCAGAATGACGTTATATACGTATTGGATTAATAAGGTAATTTTTGCTATTTTAAATATATTTTTTAAACACAAAAACATGAAACTATGAAAACTAAAATAACTTATACAGGCCGATATGTTTTGAATTTCTTCATAGTGTGTAGTTTTCTAGTCTTATTTATTTATTTATTATTTCTGGTATTTATTGATGTGTTTTGTTTCTTTGTGTTTTTTTTCTTTTTGCATAATTGGAATACATTTATCAAAAATAAATTTTTTTTCTGCTTTGAGTACAAGTTTTCTGCCTGCTTACTCTCACACGTTTTGATATATAGCCAGGTGATTAGGGCGCTCGACTCGCAATCA
>NW_013667450.1:188774-192325 GCF_000517525.1 Limulus polyphemus
TCTACGGCCTCTATAGTTCTAAATGTTTGACGGACCAAAATACTTTACCGACAAGATTTATAAAGTAATCGTGAAGTAGCAAACCATACCACGATTTGAAAAGATAAAACAAATTTTAGAGATTAAAAAAGGGTATTTTTTTTTATTACAGTAACTGTCAAGTTTTTGTTGTTGTTGTTGTCAAGTTACAAAGTTCCGACTACGAAGCCGAATCCACCAATATTCTCAAACCTTACAAAGTAGACAAAGGTTGCCCAATTCTTAAAGCAATATAGATCATTCAACTCGCGAATATAGGAACGAGAGTATTAGGGATGTTCATTAGATGTTCACGTAAAATATATTCGACAAAAGACTTGAACGGCCAGGTCGTAAACCCCCAAGGTTCAAGTAAATCTATCCATAACTTTAAAAGGGAAGACATCATTAGCATCTGCCTAAAGTTTAATGTTTCGTTTGTTATAGATTTCGCGCAAAGCTACACGAGGGCTATCTGCGCTAGAGGGAAGGCAGCTAGTCATCACCATCCACCGCCAACTCTTGGGCTACTCTTTTACCAACGAATAGTGGGATTGACCGTCATATTACAATACCCCCACGGCTGAATGGGCGAGCATGTTTGGTGTGACGGGGATTCGAACCCGTAACCCGCAGATTGCGAATCGAGCACTCTAACCACCTGGCAATGCTGGGCCTAAAGTTTAAAGATATCCACCCTAACTAAAATATCCTAAGCAGAAGGGAAACTCATCAGCAGTACCCGCCGACTACTATGTGGCTACTATTAACTGAATGGCGGGATTGCTTGTTAACGTTATAACGCTACCAAAGCTGAAAATGTTCATTGACACATTACGATTCGAACATCGGACTT
The DNA here is from genome assembly GCF_000517525.1 of Limulus polyphemus. Lineage (NCBI taxonomy): Eukaryota > Metazoa > Arthropoda > Merostomata > Xiphosura > Limulidae > Limulus > Limulus polyphemus. The sequence goes on from NW_013667450.1 coordinate 189,649, forward strand.
TCCGATACGCAGACGAGTGCTAATCATTGTGCCGGCTCCTCAGTGGCTCGGCGCTAAGTCGTAGGGCTTCTAACGATTTTGATACCGTGGTGGGCAGAGGACAAATAGCCCTTTATGTAGCTTTGTGCTTAACGAGAAACAAACAAACCACTATGCAGAACAAATTTTTTATCTAAAGATCGTAATATAAAACATAAGTATTATTATAATGATTTGTTTGTTTTGAATTTCGCGCAAAGCTACACAAGGGATATCTGCGATAATCGTCCCTAATTTAGCAGTGAATGACTAGATGGAAGGCAGCTGGTCATCACCACCCATCGCCAACTCTTGGGCTACTCTTTTACCAACAAATAATGGGATTGACCGTCACATTATAACGCCCCCATGGCTGAAAGGTCGAGCATATTTTGTGGGGCGGGGATTCGAACCCGCGACCCTCAGATTGCGAGTCAATATTATAATGAGAAAGACAAGTCAAATACCCTAAAGCTTTTTACTTTAGTAAACATTTACCAAGCCATTTTTATACAACCGAAGGCCTATCTGAAAGTATTTATCGGTGTGGTTTGAATAAATCTTCCATACCTTCTATTATAAAGCTGAACAAACACAATTCTTTTTATGAATTCGAAGCAGTTTCGTATTGTCACGTGCGCTTTCCCGGCGTTACATCAAAGTACTGAAAGATAAACATTAAACGTGTCTAAACTTTCAAAATTATTTATTTATTTATTTAAACGCTTCCACAAAAAATCTAAGCTTTTGTTAAACACAAAATAGTTTTTAACACGAATACATAAACGTGAAAAACTAAAATTAAGCTCATTCCCTAAGCCGTAAAAATATCAGCTTTATGATTATTTGTTTGTTTGTAATTAAGCACAAAGCTACACAATGGGCTATCTGTCCTCTGCCCACCACGGGTATCGAAACCCGGATTTTAGCGTTGTAGGTCCGCAGACATGCCGCTGTGCCACTGGGGGGGGGGCAGCTCTATGATAATCGAAGAAGAAAAAATAATTTGGGAAATTATTTCATTTTAAAAAAATCACTGCGAGTCCTTCGTTCCTTGTACCGGGCATGACCTAACAGTTAGCCCATGTACCGGGCATGACTTAATAGTTGGCCCTTGTACCGGGCATAACCTAATAGTTAGCCCTTGTACAGGGCATGACCTAATAGTTAGCCCTTGTACCAGGCATAACCTAATAGTTTTACTCCATAAATAAGCAAAACAACTGAAATATAAACGCACTAAAGATAAGCCACTTCAGAAATCTAAACATTGCCAATTTTGAGGTAACTTTCGTTAAAAGATTGAGTTACTTTAATCATGTTTCCCTCATATTACCTTCCAACAAGAGGGAACCCTCAATAGCCGCGGCACTTGAAATTCTTTTAGGTAAGATTAGAGTAAATTAATGTACGGGACCTTTGTTTCCCCTTTTTATTAGCTTTACTTTTGTGCGCCAGCTATACCAAGGGTGGGGCGCGCGTATACCCGAATCGATTTTATTACTCATCAAGATAGCTACCAGCCTACCCTCAAATGGAAATTTTTTAGGCAGGATTAGAATAAATTAACATATGAGACCTTGGACGTGGTCATATATATATCAATCAAAATGGTTTGGCCTCTTGAGTCGACAACTGTAATTAGATCTCAAATCGGTCAAGAGATGACGGAGCTATGAGCTAAAACTTTGTACTTGAAAAAAAAAAATTAAACAACACAGAGTAGTTCTATGAGCCGCTCAGCAGCGGGGTGCTGGGTTAGGCCGTGTACCCCCAAATTATCAACTTTAAAAAATTGAATGTGTTTTTCATTGTTAAAAATAATTAATAAAAGTTCCACAGTCCCCCTCCCAAGGGAGAGGAGCTGGAAGGTAAACATACTAATATTAGGTTTAGTAAAGGTATCTTGAAAGGAAGTTTTCAAGTTTCAAGATGACTTGAATGAGTAATGAAGAAATCAATAACGTGCAGATGACATTAAAAGGGCACTTTTCAAACATCGTAAGACAAGACTTTGTGGTGGGGGGGGGGGGTGAGTTTGGAGAGGTAGAAAGTCGTGAAAAGCAAACAGATCCTTCTGTATTCCTATTCAGTCGGCCTTATAAACACTTTAAAATCAATGAATTCCTCCATATCAACACTTAAGAGCATATCATAATTATTATTTTTGTTTTTACTGTAAAGACCTACAAGTCCCTCTATGCCATTCATTTCAAAACTGAAACCTATTTTTTCGTAATAACTCGCAGTAAGCAAGGTGTGGGATCAGGAGTAACTTTTAGTAGTTCTGGACATTTTTGTATGACTGAGAAAAAAAGGTATTTTTGGGGCTGATGAAAAGGAGCTTATGCCCACCCATCCAGCTCCCTCTGCGCATCACTGAAAGAAAACTTTATTACAGGTTTAATATAGCAACAAACGTATAACGTTTCGACAAGGTACCTCCAATGACAAAACCTTTTCTAAACGTCGTACGTATGTTACAGGGTTAAACTTCTAATAAAGGTTTTTTAATTACCCGTTCAAGACTTCTTCAAACTTTACAGTCTCAAAGTGGGTCCTTTGTCTTAGTAAGCAGCACCCGCCACCTTCACGACTACTTTTAAAAGAGTAGCGAGATTAAATGTCACATATATATATATATATATATATATATATC
>NW_013667450.1:193018-208672 GCF_000517525.1 Limulus polyphemus
TGGCTTATTACCAACTTACTTAACATCTTGTTATTGTCTGTTTATTAACTGACTGCTGTATGTTAACATTGCACGAACGGACTGGCTTATTACCAACTTACTTAACATCTTGTTATTGTCTGTTTATTAACTGACTGCTGTATGTTAACATTGCACGAACGGACTGGCTTATTACCAACTTACTTAACATCTTGTTATTGTCTGTTTATTAACTGACTGCTGTTTGTTAACATTGCACGAACGGACTGGCTTATTACCAACTTACTTAACATCTTGTTATTGTCTGTTTATTAACTGACTGCTGTATGTTAACATTGCACGAACGGACTGGCTTATTACCAACTAACTTTACATCTTGTTATTGTCTGTTTATTAACTGACTGCTACTTGTTAACATTGCACGAACGGACTGGCTTGTTACCAACTAACTTAACATCTTGTTATTGTCTGTTTATTAACTAACTGCTGTTTGTTAGCATTGCACGAACGGACTGGCTTATTACCAACGTAAATAAAATATTGTTATTGTCCGTTTATTAATTGACTGCTGTTTGTTAACAATCGCACGAAAGATTGGTTTATTACCAACCTTTTTTTAAGACTAGTATAATATTTAATTAGTTCTACTTATTACTGGGTTGAATTTTTTAACCTTGATTTATATTGGTAACTTGCTCTGATCGGAAGTTAATATTTATCCCGTTTTTGTATATTGTCGCACGAAGGAATGTCTCATTAACAACTTTTATAAGAATGGCGCCCCCTAGTGGTACAGCGGTATGTCTGCGGACTTACAACAATAAGAATAGCATAATGTTAGCCTTATCGACTATTGTATAACTTATCAATTTTTGTTAACAATCGAAAATTGAAAAACTGGCTTTATTAACAACTTGCTTAACATCCTGTAATTGTCTGTTATTTCTTTTTGACTAACGGTATATTGTAGTACAACATGCTAAAGTGATATCGATCTGTATAGATAGCCAGTAATATCGTACTTTACTTAAGACAGAAACAAACTATGACCAGAGTAAACGGTTGCTCTGTTTTAAGCCTACTCTACGGTAGTACGGTGTTATAAGTAATTTATAACAACAGCGGTATGTTTCGAAATCTACGTTAGCCTCTCAACAGTATTCAATTTGTTTTAACCTTCCATTATAACTTTTATGGGTGGAACCTGTATGACCAACCAGTGACGTTCTTAAGAAACCCAGTCGTAAATTGGTATTTTAAAACCTCGAATGGATTATGACATTGATAGGACTAATCGTTTACGAACCATCGAGTGGCTAAGACGAGGATAGAAAGGCACGTGTTCGGGGTATTAAATGGATCAGGTCGCCCGCCCAGCATACGTGCTCAGCTATTTGACTAGCGCGTGTGCACGATGTGGTCCTGCGCAATATGAGCTCAACTTGCCTCCCGCAGGAGGAAATAACCCACGTTCCTCCAGAGGAATATTTTCTCACGTACGTATGAGGAGTGTTGTGTCTACACTGACTGAACAACGTTCGAATGTGCCCAAGAATGGTACAAAGGTGGGGGGAATGTTGAAAAACTTATTCCGAAAAATTATAAAAAATCAGAGAAAGGCGGGGGGGGGGGATTTGTCGCTCTTCTCTTAACCCCGACTTGTCTAGTTGGTGATGTCGAATGTAATAGTTTGTAGGGGAGAGAGAGAGAAAAAAAGAGAGGATGCATCACAATTACATTTGTAAGTTCTGTTTCGGTAACTTAGACTGCTCCCTAACAACTGATGATTTATCACTTCGTACATCTGTAAAACTCTGGACTTCGGAACAGTTTCTTTTACAGGAAACTTCACTGTAAACAAAAATTCTTTGACTCGCTTGGCCAAACATACAGTATTGGTGTCACATATAAGATATTTTGACCTTTATTTAGCAGTTTTGGTGATAAAAAAAGATACCCTACTCATATTCTTTGATAGATTGTTTAGGCAGAGTATTCATGATGAGCAACTGCCTTCCCTTCCAGTTTAATAATCAAACTTTACTGATATATACAAACAGCGAGTAAATCTTGGAAACAGCATAGTGTTCTCTGAAGTATAGAGAATTTTTGACGCAGTACAGCCTAACAGTAACACCAACATTAATACATATAGCCGTTGGTGCTACCAGTTTTACAAGTAAGTTAAGTTTTATACAGTGACCTGCTAACAATCTCTCGCACATAGGTCAAACATTTAACCGTGTCAGTTAGTTAAAATGTCCTCAAAACCACTCTAAGTGAGTTTACTTACTGCAAAAGGACATAGCAAAAAAAAATACTTTAGTTTGTTGTTAAGCGCAAAGGTACACCATAGGCTATCTGTACTGTGCCCACCACGGGTATCGAAACCCGGTATTTAGCGTCATAAGCCTTCAGACTTACCGCTGAGCCGCTAGAAGGGAGGAAGGGACCATTGTTAAGTCCTTCTTTTTGCATAACATCAACTAATGCGATAATTTCCATCTAAAAACTATCCGCCCAACCCGAAGTTCTTACATATTGCTACGGACGACAGAAACAGCTGTTGCAACAGGACTGGTCGTGATGCCTTGACAGCTATGCACCATTACCGCTGGCCTGTGGGGGACGTAAAGAGCGGATCTCTCAGGGATCTTGACCCTGGGGATCGTCCATCAATGTCTGTCTCAAGTGATGAATATTAGAGAATGGACTTATAGCTAGCATTACACATGTAGTGGTAACAGGGTACACGTGCGGTTGCTGCTAAAAGTTGTTATTACGTTATACAAAGGAACACAGAACGTTTACTTTGGTAATCAGTGAGAAAGCTCTTCCAGTTTTCTTCCGTTTGTTTGTAGAACAGTCCGATTTCTGAAAGCTGATTTATTTTTATTTTTCATTATGAATGTACTAGCAGAAACCCGCAAAACATTTGCGGCTAAATTAATAGCTTTACCACAACAGTACTTCTTTAAATAAGATATTTCTAGAATAATACAAAATAATTCTAATTGCAGACACTGAAATCTGTAAGTCCACTTGTCTTAGGCCTAACATTAGTTAAGCCTTTATTAAGTACGGCCTATATCCGATAAACAGATAAATTAACAGAGTAACTTATGTAAGTTTTTTTTGCTTTAGTTTAGTTAGGGCTAAACCTTACCGCACTTAATACCATCAATAAATAATCTTCTAATATTATTCTACGACCTAACGTTAGACCTTTTTTAAAAACTTTGATAAGCTTTTAATATGTTGTATAAAATGTCTACTAAAGTGTATTTACGTCCTTTCTGGCGTAACTCGACGATTTAATAAACATACGTTTTCAAATTGCGAAAAAGGTGCAATTTTTTGTGTACATTTTAGTCCAAATATATATTTAATTTTTGATCAATCGTAGACTGCTGGCTTCTAATTGACAGGAAGCCAACCTACTTAAATTACGTAGTAAGTTGCTATGACGTCATGTGCGTGACCGAGAAACAGTTTTTTTTTTTAATTTCGCGCAAAGCTACACGAGGGATATCTGCGCTAGCCGTCCCTAATTTTGCAGTGTAAGACTAGAGGGAAGGCAGCTAGTTTTCACCACCCATCGCCAACTCTTGGGCTAATCTCTTAGCAACGAATAGTGGGATTGACCGTCACATTAGAACGCCCCCACGGCTGAAAGGGCGAGCATGTTTAGTGTGACGGGGATTCGAACCCGCGACCCACAGATTGCGAGTCGAGCGCCTTAACCACCTGGCCATGCCGGGCCGTCCGAGAGACAGATAGACAGATACATACTGTATTTTATAGTATTAGATGTGTAAAAAATGACTTACATCTTTTTATCAAAAACCTTTAAAAATCAATTACGCCGAGGACTTCAGACAGTATAGAAAGGTTCTATCACCTAACGTTTAATACGATTATTAAAATACCTTCACTATTGTGTAGCTTTGTGTTTAACTAGAAACAAGCCCCCCCAGTGGCACAGATGTATGAATGCGGACTTACAACGCTAGAAACTGGGTTTCGATACCCGTGGTGGGCAGAGCACAGATAGCCCTTTGTGTAGCTTCGTGCTACGTGACTTCCAAGACAGATAGATGTATAGTAAACAAGTAGTAACATTGGTTTAAAGGGATTCACATGTATGAAACTTTCATATTTGTTACCGTCTATAATTTTAACATATTACAAAAGTTTGTTGTTTTCGAAGACACCCACACACTTAAAGTCACAGATCAGAATAAGACATGTGCTTCTTTTAGTTAATGTTTCCTTTTCACTTCCCTCGGAGCGGGATTCAAAGGTGAAAAGTCACGATCATCATTTGAAAAGGTCCTCCCGGTAAGATAGCTGAAAGATTACGGACTTACAATGCTAAATCCGGGGTTCGATTCCCCGCGGTGGACACAACAGATAGTCTAATGTGACTCTGTACAGAAAAACAAACAGACAAATTGAAATACACAAATACAGCATGTTTGTCAACACAACCAAAGCAAATAAAAGTAGTGGTCAGCTGAATTGGTCTTTCTATCGGCGGCTTATATATATATATATATACTGGACACGTTGTTATTGTTTTGAGAGTGATATTACTGCTCACCCCCGTGTTAATAATATCTGCAGTAGTATGACTCGCAATCTGCTGGTCGCGGGTTCAAATCCTCGTCCCACCAAACATACTCGCCCTTTCAGCCGAGTGAGCGTTATAATGTAACGGTCAATCCCACTATCCGTTGGTAACAGAGAAGCCCAAGAGTTGGCGATGGGTGGTGAAAACTAGCTACCTTCCCTCTAGTCTTTCATTGCTAAATTAGGTACGGCTAGCGCAGATAGCCTTCGAACTTCAAAACAAACCAAACAATTTTTGTTAATATTATTAAAATGGCAACAGCATTATTTTAAAGAACGGGTTTTACCTATATCATTTCCTGAAATAAATATTTAATGCATTTGATAATGTTCTTGTCCACTCGCGGTGGCTCATATACGTTAAAATTTGGAATTCGATCTCTGAGCTGGGCACAACATGGATAGCACTTTGCGATTTACTAACACAGATGTTCTCTCTCTGCCTGAAAACATCGTTTCTGTAGTTACATATTTATTTTCAGACAACGAAATGACGGTATCAAAATCTATGAGAGCGGTTATTTTAGTGCTTTGTGCAGAAAAAAAATAGAGAGCGCCACTTAGGTATGCAAGCCTCATTACAGCACCTTGAGGGGGGGGGCTAAAAACGGTGGCAACGAAGATCAAGTGTTTTTGTTGAAAAAACAACAAAAACAAACAGCTTATATCCTATTATTGTTCTAAGAACTAGTTATGGTGATTTTTACTATGCTACAAACATGCTTAGTTTCATTTTTTATTCATTAAGCCACGTACTCATCGCCACGGAAAATGGTGGTTGACAAAAGCTACAACTAAAAACTGACCACTTAGGCTTTATGCTGATCTAAAATATGTACCTAGAAAATAAGTTTCGTTCTAACATAAGAGGTACTGGTTATTTTGTGCGGATTTCCTCTGTGTTAAAAGTTCTTATTACTGTTAGGTTTTATGTATGGGCCGGATTCTTTACGGTAGGTGTCTGTGACTTGTTGGTGGTAAATTTCAACAATAAACAAACAGCACACAGTCCACTTGTGTGCAAATGATAAATTAAAAGAAGTCAAACGTTTATACAAATCTTAGTTATTTTGTTGGTTATGACAGTTGTTGCCAGAGCTTTAAATAATTGTCTCTTTTTCGTCAAAGTCCACGCTGGCTGCTTAAGTTACTTTAGAACACAATTGACAAGACGAATTATTATTCTATGCTCTGTTATCACAATACAATCTGTGATAATTTTACTTTAAAAATCGCCACTACACACTCTTTATGGATAAACTCACAACATACAATTCTGCAGTTTGTGTCACAGCACATTCAAAGTTATTCGGCTGTTAGCTAATTTTGTCACATACTCGCTAAATATTTTTTGGCTCTAATTTCTACAACATTTCCTTAATCTGGGCACAAGATGACTCATAATAATTGTAATATAACAAGGGAACTATTAAAATAACAAACCAAGTGTAACGTTACTTATGTATGATTTTTAGGGAAAAAAATTTTGAAAAATAATAAAAAAATTTTAGTCTTCGAATTATACATACAAATGTTTATAAAGTCTAGAATTCTTGCTCTATATCAGAATCATGCTCCGTGGCTATGCAAACGAATAATATGCAATATACAGTCTAATCTCTATTTTGTTAAAACTTGGGGGGGGGGGGACGATTATCTCACCTTCCTTGTTTATCAATCATTGGCAATACTTACCATTTATTATAGCAGTTAATGTTTTTAGTTTTTTCATTTTAGCTATCTGAAATATATTTGAAAGTCTTTCTAATAGTCTAAGATGACAAATTCACATTCTCAATTAACTTATACAAAAATATTTATATCAACGTACGTTTTCTTAACAGGCAGCCCCAGTGGCACAGCGGTATGTCTGCGAATTTATAACGCTAGAAATCGGGTTTCGATACCCGTCGTGGGCAGAGCACAGATAGCTCAATGGGTAGCTTAAAACCCAAACAAAATATTAACAAATTTAAGATTTTCCTCAATGGAACCACAGTAAAACAACATATACAATTTTTACACAACTTATATGGAAGATTTAAGACTAAACCATGACGAATTAAATTTGAAAAAGAAAAACAAATGTTATGAATACAATAAAATTTGATTTTATCATCGTACTAGTCATTGCCACAATGCCACTGGTAGATTTTTGAGATGTTCTTAGCTACAACTGTGGTGCTGTTGTTTCCTATTGCTGACTCTTTATAAGGAGAGGATTTCTCTACTCCCCCCCCCCTCTAGCCTATTACAACAGTCCGCCTTGTATAAGTGCCTAATCTATCACATAATTATCAATCTGGCAGGGGAGGAAATAAAATAAACTATATTTCCCACAAACTGTTGCTCAGTTTAGAAAGTTGTCACATATTGGTGACGTCACCAAAGAGCCTCGTGTCTTCTGATACCACAAACACTGCTTAAGATACTTAAAGTAAACACAAAGCAAATTATAAAACATCCAAGCACCAAAATACGTTAAAAATAGATTCAAACTGTTCTTAATATAAGTGTGTTTCAAATATTATAATATTTATTATGAATATACAGTACACACACACATATATATATAATAATAACAATAAAATACCTAAGAATATTCAGTTTTTCTTTTACAATCTGGTCACTGCTTGAATCCTGCTTCTAGATAGAATAACATTTTCTTATCAACAAAGCTTAGTATACATAGGAAGTTTTAAGCACAGCAGTTCTGTTGTCAACGGTGTATATTATCATAAAATGGCATTACTTGGGTTTGTGTAAGACTAGCTTATTCGTGACTTCTACTAAACTTTTTTTCTGTTTCCTTTGCATGTGTTGGCAAATCAACCCACTGATGGGGGCTATACCCCCCTGCAGCACATAAAAAGGGAACAGTATTAAAACTATGAACATTTTCATTTGACCAGTCAACAACTGCTGTATTCATGTAGAACTAACTTGGCCACATTCAAGGATACCGAGGAAGACCAAGAAAACCCTTGTCAATCTCTAAGATTCGCAATAAACCCAGTTGTAAAACTAGTTTACAATGTTATATGCATCTAGGCTCAACCAAGGAATTCACTCGACCATTTACACGTGTCACGTGGGATAAATACCGGAAATGTGCTAAAGCATGGTGGAATACATGGTTACTTCTGACCGATACATTGCTGAACCATTTCAACATAGATAAAAGGTGCATAGAGAATGCAAGAAAAGGCAGTCAATATTACGAGAGAAACAGGATGATTGACAGCTTTACCAACTAATCTGTTTTAGAATGAGTGTGGGGTACTTAATGCTGTGTGTAGAACCTAAACAAGAAATTCATGTCTTCTTTACGAGATTAACCACGAGGTGAGCCCTGGCTTCATGTAGTATGTATCAACTTCCAAGAGCAACACACGCATGTGGCAGGGTCAAAGCTCACAAGCATAGCGGAAATTTTACCCCGCACAGGAAGTTGACAATTACAGGTGGTAGACTTCCGCCCCTAATGACAGGAGTGTATTCCTTCCTTTGGAAACCTCCTACATTTCCTCGTTGAGAATATACTAAAATACTCTCTTTACATCATATATGAAGATAAGAAATTATTAGTTTTTACTTTTACTAAATTAAAATGCATTTTAACTTCTCATGAAGACACAATTTGTAAGATTTGTTTTTTCTTCTCACAGTTGGCTGAGACGTCATACTTAACTTATGATAAGTAAAACAAATCAATGAAGTGTTTCTTTAGTTACTTTAACAGCATTTATTGCTCGAATTAACATCTAACTCATAGCGTTGTTTACATCTGTATTTTTATAATATATTTTCTAATATTACACGTGGGCCAAGCTTGTCCTAGTGCTATCAAGCTGAACTGTAGATCTGGGGACCTGCACTTTGGGGCCGTGGGCGCTTTATAAGAGTAACAGTCAAAGTCCACTATTCGGTGACAAAATAGGCTAAGAGCTGACGATAGTTTATATTGGCAGCTAGCTTCTTTCTAGTTCATCAGTTCAAAATTAGGAACGACTGGCTCTTGAGTACCTTTGCGTGAGTATCTGAAAACAAAATATTTCACACGGTTTCGACTTCTATATCATGTCAGGAACCATAATAATAATCATAAGTTGTTGTTTTTTGTTGTTCTTGTTGTTTCGGTGCTACATTGTTAATTAAAAACAACAATAAAAACATTTCATTTTTACACAGGACCGATGTTTGTTTGTTTTGAATTTCGCGCAAAGCTACACGAGGGCTATTTGCACTAGCCGTCCCTAATTTAGCAGTGATAGACTAGAAGGAAGGCAGATAGTCATCACCACCCACCGCTAACTCTTGGTCAACCAAATCAAAGTTAAAGAATGCTTTTTATAATTTCACTTAACCCTAAAATCACAGACTTGTTTTCATATTGTAAACCACCGGTATACTGCATTATATTTAATAACTTCATGTTACAACATTCATTGTAAAGAACTGACAAGAACATTGTGTGAAATCAGGAACTTTCTGTGTAAAATATAGAAAGAACTCCGTCAGTAGTTCGTGGAATTCATTAGAATATTGATGGTACGTTTGTTTAATTTTTTTGTTTTTGAATCATATATTACTAGGGGCCCTATAAGTAACAAAATCACAGAAAAAGAGCTTACTTTGTTTATTTTTGAAGTTAAGCACAAAGCTACACAATGGGCAATCTGTGCTCTGCCCACAACGGGTATCGAATCCTGGTTTCTAGCATTGTAAGTCCGCAGACATGCCGCTGTGCCAATAGGGAGGGGGGCAAAAAGCTTAGACAAATATGTTTATAAAAACAAACGTGGTCCATATGCACATCATGGTGACCACTCTTTATGTACATAAGATTTAATATGGTCCCTATGCCGCGATAGAATGAACTATTTATGTACATGGTGACCCCCTCCTTATGTACATGGTGACCACTCTTTATGTACATAAGATTTAACATGGTGCTAGATGATTTAACTCATATTATCTTTTACAAACACGGATGTCAGTTCGTTTGCGAGAACTCTGAGCAAGCAGACATACTTAATGCCAACGCCATTATAGATTACTCAGTTATCATCTTCTCTTTGAAAAATATTTCTCTGTTCCACCAAGAACCGCGCCAACTACTTTTTACCTACTACATATACGTGTTCAAACCTCTTTTCCCTTGCATATAATTTGTCACGTGTCAGGTTCGTGCACTTTGTAAAACTTTCATTGGCCAAATAGTTGAGATGCGCTGAACTAAAATAGAAAGTGAAAACCTACACATTAAATATCCACGTTTTATTTATTTTTTGTCTTGCTTAACACTTCTCAAAATACTTTCACACTTAGAGAGAAGAATGACAAGGCTTGCAAAACTGTGTAACTTACCGAATTCAAAACGAACGATCGATTTGTTTTTTGTATATTTAAAACTTTAATCAAGTGTTCCGACAGTGGTTTTAGGATTTCTCAGCGAAAGTATAAGCGTTACAACAATAAAACGTGACCCCCCCCCCGGAAGCTCGGGGTAAAACATGTTATAAAAGGTGTGAATTATAAAAATCGGGGGCGTCGCTAGACATTGGCACAAGGGGCCCCTGCTCCCATTCTATCTGACAGTGCCTCGAATCCCCAGTTGGTGTCTTGAGAAAGCAGAATAGAAAACCATGATCATACTGAAACACCGAAAATTCTAGCCCCAAAAAGGCGAAGTCCAGAATCTTTTAAGTACCTAGCGACGCCTCTGCTGAGAATAAAAATAAAAATTAATAGACCATAAAGATTTGTTTGTTTGTTTGTAGTTATGCGCAAAGGGCTATCTGTGCTCTACCCATCACGGGTATCAAAACCCGGATTCTTGCGTTGTAAGTCCGCAGACATACCGCTGTGCTACTGGGTGGGCCTTATAAAGATTACTTAATACTTATAAGAAAAACAAATTTTCAAGTAATAATTTACAAAAATAATTCGATATATTTAAAGAATATATCATTGTTTTATAAAATTTAGTAAATAACGAAACAAAATGTGTGATTGCATAATTCTTGTTACCTTTTAACTGTGTGAGAGTACAAAACAACAACTGGCTGTAGCCGAACTACTTTCATTAGGACTGGATCACTCCCGTTTGTTTGCCAAAAATAACTTCTCGTGTTAACGCTCTGATTGACTTTGTGCTGTTTTTTTTTCTTCTTTTTCTGATCCTTTCTTGTTATAATCTCTACAGTAACTTTGTTTCAAACAAACAAACGTGTCCTAATTCTGTTACTTCAATGTTTGTTTATTGAGAACAAAACTACACAATGGGCTATCTACAAATCGAGACCCGATTTTTAGCGTTAGAAGCTCCCAGACTTAACTTTGAGCCGCCCGGCATGGCCAGGTGGTTAGGACGCTCGACTCGCAATCTGAGGTTCGAACCCCTGTCACACCAAACATGCTCGCTATTTCAGCCTTGGGAGCGTTATGATGTGACGGTCAATCCCACTATTCGTTGGTAAAAGAGTATCCCAAGAGTTGGCGGTGGGTGGTGATTACTAACTGCCTTCCCTCTCGTGTAGCTTTGCGCGGAAATTCAAAACAAACAAACAAAACCTATGAGCCAGCCACCTGGGGAGCGATAGTTCAATGACACATCATTTTGATAGTTAACATTTTTTTTTTTTTACCAGTCCGTAATTATTCAGTTTTCTAAGTGGGTTGACAAATTTTCAACTTTCTTTAACACTGAATTGTCCATTGTTCCCGTAAATTGTAAATCCCTAACTATTCCAACCAGGAATGTCGAGAGTTATTCCGGGCCCGGGGGTGGGTTGACAAAGTTTCAATTGTTCTTTTAGTTAGGGATTTGTACTTTACGGGAACAATGTACAATACAGTGTTTTCCAACCAGGAATGTCGAGAGTTATTCCGGGCCCGGGGGTGGGTTGACAAAGTTTCAATTGTTCTGTAACACTGTATTGTACATTGTTCCCGTAAAGTACAAATCCCTAGCTTTTCCAACTAGGAACGCCGAGAGTTATTCCGGGCCCGGGGGTAATCATGTACATATGGGCCCCCACAATATCAGTTAATTATAAAATGCAACTTTCCGAGCCATTTCCATGGCAAAGTTTTTAATGCACTCCGAAAAGTTATTTTGGCGAGCCAGTTCGCTTTCGATACTTAGAATAGCGAGATTATTTAATTGTACGAGCCCCCTGACGACCCCGGGCTTGGGGGTAATCCCCCCGTTACTCCCATATTGACGGTCCTTTTGGCGAGCCAATTCGCTTTCGATGCTTAGAATAGCGAGATTATTTAATTTGTCTTGCGTCGTGGTACTTCTCAAGAAGTTCTTGTTGAACGAGCCCCCTGAAGACCCCGGGCTTGGGGGTAATCCCCCCGTTACTCCCATATCGACGGTCCTAATTCCAACTGGATTTCTACTTGTGTATCTCTGTTCATTGTTGTATTTATTTATTTTTTTCTGAAACGTTGAAGAATTTAGTTTTTCAATGATAATTACACACATAAAATTATTGATTTATTTGTTTAACAATTTTCTTGCAAAGCTAACACATTGTGCCTATTCGTCCCTAATTTTGAACTGATAAACTAGAAGGAAGGCAGCTAGTCAACAGCTCCCACAGCTTGGGCTACTTTTGTCAGACTGAATAGTGGGATTTGACTACCACTCTTATAACGCATCCATGACCTAAAAGTTCGGAATGCGTTTTTGCGACGAACGACATACAATACATGAGTTTATCAATTTCCAGCGCTCTAGTGCTAAAGTATTTAATTTGTTTTTTTTTTAGAAATAATAGCATATGTAGAGTTGTTGGCGTACAAAAAGAAAAAAAAACAACACCTAAATACCAGTGCCCTCCCAGTGGCGGACTTACAACGCTAGAAACCGGGTCTCGATACCCGGGGCCAGCAGAGCTTTGAGTAGCTTTGTGCTTAACTTCAAACAAACAAACAATTAAATATCAGTAGTTTTAGAACAAATTTAAATATATTTTAGATTGACCTTGACTGACTTTTCAGGAGTTTTTGGCTGATTGAGGTGACATTTATCTTGTATTTGAAGTCGACTCTAGTGGTCTTCATTTATACCCAATGATCCATTTCTTGGCTGAGTTACACTCGAACTTTAGATCGATTCTCAATAAATCCAAAGTTCTTATTATTCTCGTTGAATTCGATGACGCTTTTGATAAACTGATAAAGAATTGATATTTAATTAAATTCTGGCAAAGTTTAAAGCCAGCACTAAGAGAATTTGATACTTCTTGAAGACCATTTTAAAGGAGGTGTAAGAAAAATTTCACTTTGATACACGTAAAGGTTTCATACTGAATCTCATGGGACAGTACATTTCTTTTTTGCCCTAACTTAAGTAAACTTTAACAGAGTTTTGGTAAATCGACCACAGTATTTAGGCTCTATAGAGAACTTGCGAAGACTTGGGTTGACTTGACTCTAAGGACTTTTAGGTTATGATCACTGGAGGAAACACCGAGTTATTGTGTCAAGAATAGACGACGCCAGAGCATGTAAACGATCCGACACAGTCCCGTGCTATGTCAAACCTACACTGTCTAGACGTGGCTCCAACAGTGTTGCATCCACTAGACTTACACACATGTATATTTCTACTATAAAGAATCAAGCATCATGAAAGCAGATGAGCAGAGAGAGAGAGGCGGGGTAGAATGAGCATAATAAAACAGTGTGGTAGGCTAATGCACTTTCTAAGAAAAATAAAGGAGCGAATAAAACTAATTAAAACTCATCGAACGGTTTGTTTTTGCTGTTAGACACTAAGCTACAGAACGGGTTATCAGTGCTGTACCCCCTCGAGGATCGAACCTCAAATATTAGAGTTATAATCCCAAACGTACCGCTGGGTGTTTTCTCGAACGTTCGAGAAAGGTAAACATCCAATAAGAACAAATAAGCCCAAAAGATCACATAACAGGAGGCTGTAGACGAAAATCATAAACTTCACCTGTTAGAAGCTTACAAGAAATTTAAGCAGTATCAACTTACTCACTGGGGCGCTGCGTAACATTTGTGTTCAACATCGACAGTTTTGTTCTATAAATATGGGAAAAGAGATTACAAACTTCACGTCTGAGAGCAAAGTCACGCATAAATTATTATTATTATATATATCCTTTTCGTTTAATTGTGGTACTAAACCACCAGATGTCAGGACACGTGAAAAATGAAGTGCTTGATTCTTCTATAAGAAAAAAAAACTGCAATAGCCAAATATTTATATGAAATATCTTGACAATCTATCTGAAGTTTAAAAACTGGAATCGTGTCTTGTGTGTGTATATATGTATATATACATATATATGTCTTCAGCTCAAACGTTTAACAGGAAGTTTTATCCTACAATTAAATAAATAGGATCTCCATCGATATAATTTCAGCTGATATTTTCTTCAACCTGATAAATTTAATACGAAGACTAATCTATAATTCGAATCACAGCTTTTTATTGTGTTTGTTTTGGTGCGAAACCACATTGGGCTATCTGCTGTGTCCCGATTTTTGCGTTATAAGTTTGGAAGACGCTCGTCACTCAGTTATATTAGTTTAAGGAATTTCACTGCTCATCAGCAACCCTGGAAAGCCAAGCTTCTTATAGCAATGAAGTGTTTATTTGATAAAACCTATAGTCTGCCAGATCAACTCAGTCACGAATGCACTCATCTGTAACGAATATGGATTATCTGCGATCCAGAAGGCCGAAGGTTCGAGTCGTGAAATATCGCTGATCACGCACTGCACTTGCAGCTGTGAGAGCGTTGTAACTGTGATAGTCATTTCCGTTATTTATTCAAGAGTAGCCACTTAGGCGGCAGGTGTCGATGATTAGTTGCCCTCCCTCTAATCAGCGGTTCCAAATTCTGGACGGCTGTACCTGAGCCTCAAGATTCTCTTATATGGCCATTTTAATCCAAGGTATGGCGCTGGTCAGATTCAACATACCCATATTACATATCTAAAGCCGTATATTAAAACGTAAACATAAAATGAAATTCATTTTTACACCACGGGTCTTTAATAGGAACGTAGAGTTCAATTTGGAAAGAAACTGCATAAATATCATTTCATAACACTAAATGTTTCCTCTAAATGACTCCCCCTCTCTCCGTAGCTCAGCGGTAAATCTGTCCGCTTATAACACTAGAAACCAGGTTCAGATACTCGTGGTGGGCACAGCACAGATAGCCCATTATTAGCTTTGTGTTTAACGACAAACAATGCTCTAAATGTAATATGGCGAAACGCTTACAATTTTCTTTCCAAATCATTTAACTGATAAAAACTGAATCCAACTTAGTATTTTCCTGTAGAAAATTTTGTTTTGATTTTAGTGAGCTGTATTTTTACAGTGAAACACTAAAAACTTACACCCAGTTTCTTTTTTTCTCCGAATTCTTTTTCTGCTACTTCTAGCGTGAAATAAAATGTTGACTCATCAGGATATTTAAGAAACTAATAATAGACGTGAGCTACGAAAGCTTTGATCAACGACAACACACACGCTATACCTTAATAACCTTCAAACTAACAGTTAATATTCACGAACTTATCAAACACAATTTTGAATTCGTTAATGGTTAATTTTACGATAGATGTTGAGCTAAAACAGGAATTTTATTCAGTACCACTACCTGTGTACCTTTGAGTTGTTATAATGGAAGAATTCTCTGCAAACTGTTCCAACTAAACGTGTACAGTTAATCAAAACATCAGAAAAAATTATTAGAACTTTGCATTAAATAGAGCCTAATTAGTTGACTTAGTAGGCTTAACAATAGTTCTAAGAAAACAATCTTAGGACTGAATTTAACACAATATCGATCTGTCAGTCCTGAACCTTAAATATTTTGATTCTTAATTGAAGCGTAGAACTTATCAATGTTAGAGAAAAAATTAAACACTGCGCGGTAACACAGTGGTTTTTAACTACCGTATTTTTCGGAATATAAGACGCACCCTTATTTTGAAGACAAAGTTTTGAGGAAAAAAAGCTAGAGTCGCATTTGAAAGATT
>NW_013667450.1:209339-213266 GCF_000517525.1 Limulus polyphemus
AATAGTTATGTTTTTAAAAGAAAAAAACTGCTATTGTAATCTAAAACTAATCTGGATACTGAGCTTATAAACATCCAACCGTGATAAAAATTTTAATTCCTCTCTAACACTATCCGAGAAACCCGGATAATCTGGATACTTAACTAATAAACATCAGACACAACAAGGTCTTCAGTTCCATTCTAAAACCATCCAAGAGACTTAGATAACCTGGATATTCAACTTATGAACATTCCAGACACCAGAAAATATTGAATTCCTCTCTAACACTATCCGAGAAACCCGGATAATCTGGATACTTAACTAATAAACATCAGACACAACAAGGTCTTCAGTTCCATTCTAAAACCATCCGAGAGACTTAGATAACCTGGATATTCAACTTATGAACATTCCAGACACCAGAAAATATTGAATTCCTCTCTAACACTATCCGAGAAAGATGTGTATAAGCTGCATACTCGGCTTATAAACATACAGGACATGATAACATTTTGAATTTCACTTTAACTCTAATCGAGGGATGCGGATAATCTGGATACTCAAATTGTAGCTATTTTAGACAAAATTCTAAATTCCATTTTAACACCGTCAACAATAATTTGATTTTTTTTTTACATACTAGCATTTCATTGATTTTCCTAAAAATAGTAATAAATAAATATATAATGTGCAGTCAACCCAATCCCTTGGATCAGAGCGTGTACGCAATATGATTGTCTAGTGGGCCGTTTAGAACCATCTTTTATCATTACATGTGTTATTTCAATAAAGAAAATTGCATTGCGTTTGTTTTTAAGCAAAGGATACTGACTGTAAAGTATTGTTGGCAATGGGTATATCCAGCATAATAAAGCGCTCAGGTTCGCTAAGTAACCGCGGGGATTTTTCCACTGGATGACACCGTTCCTTGTCATTTTACTGAATGCAAAGAAAGATCGTTACGGAAGTGAGTACTCTTTTAACAATTGTCATTTCTATAAGAAGTGTTAAAAGGGAGGTATTCAATTCACTTCAAATTAATTTATTCTAAATAGTACAATAAAACCATGTATATAATACTAACACAAAAAAAGTTTAGTTTTTATCGTGAAATCCCTTCACAAAAAGAAATATTTGTGTTCACAATAAGTGTTTTTCTCAATTTGATTGTTCGGCACATACATATCAAATTTTAGGAAATGCCAAAAAATTAACAATTTTCTTGTAATGTGCTTTTGAAAATAAGCATTTTGATATATACATATTTTGTACTATTAATCGTTCAAATGATACAGAGCATTACAGACAAATAGACACTTGAGTACTCTTTATATTAATTATCAGATTTGTTTTACAAAAAAATTCACCAGGTTTTAGAAGTATTAGTTTATTGCATTCCTTTAGTATAAAGCTATTCAAATCTTCAAAAATGAATGTAAGAAGGTCAAAATTAATTGGAATTTATATATTTCCATCCTGGTTTCATTTTGAGAAATAAAATTAATAGAATTAAAGTTCGAATGTAACAAGTATTTTTAGAGAATACCGTGAAACTTTATACTTTTAAGCAGTCTTTTTCGTTATGTGCACGTAAACTTCGCACACATTGAATAATGTTTATAGTTTCACATTTTAAGGATGTCGTGGTTTATTATATAGCGACGTAAGCGCCATTTCGCTAGATGAAGGATAGATGAAACCCTATTTTAAAGATATTAAATTAACGTCCTTAGATTGTAAATGGTTTTCAGTGTTGTGCTTGAATTAAACTCTCTCTCTCTTTAATTTACTTAACGTCCAACATGTTGAAAGAGCCTTACAGTATTCACGTACATTTAGGTACTTTAGCTACGATGAAAATATTTTTGTGACTCTAATTAAAAAAAAAGGAATTTTATTGCACTCTAAAAAAGATCGTATATTTTTCTCTAAGATTTCATGTCTGAAGGACAAAGTTTTTAAGTGTGTTTTTTTTCAGAGCTTGTGAATGAAAAAAAAAAAGATATTTAATTTGTTATTGAAATATTTACGTTTACTTCCTAAAAACTACTTCTAAGAAATAAAGTTCAATATCATTATCTGGTGCAGCAATAAGTGATTTTAGGAGACATTAATATGAGATCATGGAGTAGCTCTTGTAGGCTTAAAAATGTAATGTTAATGATGCAGAACCGGATAAAAAAAACTAAACTATTGAATTAAAACAAAACATCGGTGTTATAATTATCGCTTCACTCATAACATCAAGTTTGTTTGTTTGTAGTTATGCACAAAGCTACACAATGGACTATCTGTGCTCTGCCCACCACGGGTATCGAAACCCGGTTTCTAGCGTTGTAAGTCCGCAGACATACCGCTGTGCCACAACAACAAACAAACTAGGTGAAACCACTCATTTTCTATGTAAATTACACAGAGGACGCTAGCAGTAACTTGTGGGATTAAATGCAATATCTATGGTATTTTTATTTAACTTTTTTTGTAACGTAACCTACAAGGTCATGGACCCATGGGTTCATAAATACTTTAGAAAAAATGTTTCTAAATAACTGATGGGGTTAGAACATAATCAATAATTCCGTCAAACACTTGCATATGTCAATCAATGACGCTAGTATTGATAAGTCCAATTTTATTAAGTATACCTAGCATGCCAGTTAAGTTTAGACCTGTATTCAGTGCTACTGAGTTTGTTTGTTTGTTTTGAATTTCGCGCAAAGCTACACGAGGGCTATCTGGGGGCGTTGTAATGTGACGGTCAATCCCACTATTCGTTGGTAAAAGAGTAGCCCAAGAGTTGGCGGTGGGTGGTGATGACTAGCTGCCTTCCCTCTAGTCTTACACCGCTAAATTAGGGACGGTTAGCGCAGATAGCCCTCGTGTAGCTTTGCGCGAAATTCAAAAACAAACCATTCTCAAAAGTGGAACCCAGCTTCTCGTAGGATAATCTGGACAACCTTCTTCTTTCAGAATCAACACGATCGGAAACTAAACTTAAAGAAATCCGTTAACATTACCGAAGGTTGCAACTAATCTCTACCAGTTTAACTAATTATAAACATCAGTTGTAAATTCACGAGATTAAAAACGGTTTAGAGAATTTTTCGGAACTCAAAACACTTTTACCTAAAATTGTTGCAATGATTTTCTTTTTCTTTTTTTGCAAAAACCGTAATTTTTATAATAATTAATATGTTCTTTTTACTCAGTTAGTCTATCAACAGCAGACAATAAGTGTAATCTTAATAGACAGTGTTCATTTCTTCAACAGACATAATCTAAACCTATAATGATATTTAGACAGACACAGCGCATAATTTAGTGCGGAATCTTATTAATTGTCCTTTGACCCTAAGTTTTTAGAGGCCAGAATCAGATGTCATTAAGAGGTCAAACGATCTTTATCAGTCTCTCATAGTCTTCCTTAAGACCAGTGGTTCCCAAACCTCCTCAGCACAAGATACCTCTCCCCCTCCCCCAGAGTATTCATCATACTGACTGAGATCCCCTTTACAATGAACTATAGATAGTAAGTACTTTAACAGTATTGTGTATTTACTAAGGTTTTCATCTCACTTTCCTGCGTCCCTCAATTTAGGAAACCCTAATTTGGAGGATCACGAATTGACTTAAGTAGATATCTTTTGAATATCGTGACATATATTATAGTTGTCTGTAAATAAGCACAAAGCTACACAAAGGGCTATCTGTGCTCTGCCCACTACGGGTATTGAAACCCGCTTTCTAACAGTAGAAGTCCACAGACATACTGCTATGCCACTGGACGGGGGGGCGATATTTCGTGACATATATTATTGTTGTCTGTAAATAAGCACAAAGCTACACAAAGGGCTATCTGTGCTCTGCCCACTACGGGTATTGAAACCCGCTTTCTAACAGTAGAAGTCCACAGACATACTGCTATGCCACTGGGGGGGGGGGGGA
>NW_013667450.1:214252-216114 GCF_000517525.1 Limulus polyphemus
GGGCTATCTGTGCTTTGCCCACTACGGGTATTGAAACCCGCTTTCTAGCAGTAGAAGTCCACAGACATACTGCTATGCCACTGGGGGGGGGGGGGCGATATTTCGTGACATATATTATAGTTGTCTGTAAATAAGCACAAAGCTGCACAAAGGGCTATCTGTGCTCTGCCCACTACGGGTATTGAAACCCGCTTTCTAACAGTAGAAGTCCACAGACATACTGCTATGCCACTGGGGCTGGGGGGGGGGCGATATTTCGTGAGGTTCGCTTAGACGACACTTTTTTTTTCTGTAACAGTAATATATTTTTCTGATAGCACTCACTCATTACTAAGAATATGATTTCAATTTTTCGTTTGATTGTTGACAAACTTACTTACTCAAAATAAACAGTGTAATTATTTGAGTAAACCTGTTTCCAAAGATATCCAATACAACTATATTTATCAATTGTTACTAACGGTATTTTTTCAACACTACGTTGTTTTTTTTTTTTTACTTAGGGTTTCTGCTCCCAATAAACTACTATTTCTAAAGGTTGGTGCAGTAAACAAGTGCAGTAAATAGAACACCGCTAAAACAGTAGGTGTTATACTAAATATGTCTTCATAAATGTAGCAGTTCGTCTTCTCCAAATAGTCAGTTCGAAACATGATATCTTTATTTTATTTTCTATGTTCATCTCAAAGTTACGGTGATCTGTAGAGAAAAATATGATTTCAGCTTGTGCTTATCACTGCATGTAATGTGAATATTTTACGGTTAAAATCCTAAGCCTATATTAATTGACAAATACGGACTATTTACTTAAATCAGTAAACTGTGCTAAGATAACAATCTAACTGAAAAATAAATATTATATTGTTGTTGTTTCTTGTTAAGCACAAAGCTACAGAATGTTCTATCTGTGCTCTGCTCACCGCGGGTATAAAAGCCCTCAGACATACCACTGAACCACCGGGTTTCAATTATTATATAATTAACTAACGTTGTTTAAATAAGATTATAATATGAATTATTCGTTCATATTTTGCTGTTCATAAACCAGGTTTAAAAATAACGATCAGAAGACAAAATTTATCACACAAGGAATACTAATAGTTTATCATTTATTTTATTTCATCATTGATTGATTGCAATGAAATTATTTAATGGAAGTTTTTAGACATATTTTCTACGGATAAACAAAACATCTAAAAGCTTAGTTTATGTGGTGGATGTCATTGTGTTAACATTTAAAAAGTTAGTTTGTGTGGAGGATTTCATTGTGTTAACATGTAAAAAACTTAGTTTGTGTGGAGGATTTCATTGTGTTAACATGTAAAAACTTAGTTTGTGTGATGGATGTCATTGTGTCAACATCTAAAAAGTTAGTTTGTGTGATGGATGACATTGTGTTAACATCTAAAAAGTTAGTTTGTGTGGAGGATTTCATTGTGTTAACATCTAAAAAGTTAGTTTGTGTGATGGATGTCATTGTGTCAACATCTAAAAAGTTAGTTTGTGTGATGGGTGACATTGTATCAACATCTAAAAAGTTAGTTTATGTGATGGATGTCATTGTGTCAACATCTAAAAAGTTAGTTTGTGTGGAGGATTTCATTGTGTTAACATCTAAAAAGTTAGTTTGTGTGATGGATGCCATTGTGTCAACATCTAAAAAGTTAGTTTGTGTGATGGATGTCATTGTGTCAACATCTAAAAAGTTAGTTTGTGTGATGGATGGTCATTGTGTCAACATCTAAAAAGTTAGTTTGTGTGATGGATGACATTGTGTCAACATCTAAAAAGTTAGTTTGTGTGATGGATGTCATTGTGTCAACATCTAAAAAGTTAGTTTGTGTGATGGATGACATTGTGTC
>NW_013667450.1:217114-228366 GCF_000517525.1 Limulus polyphemus
GGCATTGTGTCAACATCTAAAAAGTTAGTTTGTGTGGAGGATTTCATTGTGTTAACATCTAAAAAGTTAGTTTATGTGATGGATGTCATTGTATTAACAGTAAGTTTTACACTCTGAATCAAAATATTCGTTAATACTCCATATTTAATAATCATAGCTGAGCTATCACAAACTTTAGAGCCACGAAACGAAAGAAAACATACTCAGATAATTAATTTACTGTGACACAAATTAAAAAAATGCTACTAAAAGGGCCTGAAAATATTCATCTATCTATCAACATACATCCACACATATATCTACACACAGATACAGGGGTGAAATCCTGCCGGTACACAGATACAGGGGTGAAATCCTGCCGGTACACAGATACAGGGGTGAAATCCTGCCGGTACACAGATACAGGGGTGAAATCCTGCCGGTACACAGATACAGGAGTGAAATCCTGCCGGTACTCGTCGATACTGACTACTGGAACTTATTTTTAAGGCGATACTAGTACCGGACTTATTTGATCTGCTTTGTCGTTTTTTTATGTTTACACGTAGATTTTTTTTTCTTTTTCAAAAACACTTCACTCTACTCTCTTTCTTAAAATATTTTGCATTATTGTTCCGTAATAAGTACAGACGGTTTTTCATTATATAATTCGCAAAAAAAAAAATTACTTATGGAACTTGTTTCAACTTTCATTGAATTGTGGCTTTTATATGCACGTATTTTTCTCGTAACCCTTTTAAATCAAAGATTAAGACCCCGACTCAATAAAACATATTGTTGTCCCCTGTGGGTTTAAAAACAAACTATACATTTGAATAAATATTCTACAAGTTCTTCAAATACCTATAGAATGATAGGTTTCTTTTCTTTTATTGTGAGCGTAAAACACTTTAATACACTAGTTCGAAACTATACATTTGCTTGCTTCATTTTGTTTTTCATAGACCTTACGTTTCTATACTCCATTCGAAAACCAACTTGTTAACTGTATCTTCTATCTTTACTACAAACAAACGTGGAAATCACAGCACACCCTTTGTTTTTACTCTTGAAGATGCAATAGTACAACTATTTCAGTGGCTCAACGCCAGTTCAACCGTTCATATACACGGCATTATTTATTGCGTCTTCTGGACTCTCTTGACGAAGTTTACAAAAGATGTAATCGTCTTAATGAAGGTGGAAAAAGAAAAAAAAAAGGTACTGCCAAAGAAAGAGAAAGGAGGATGAACTCACCGAGCATAAATATCTTTTGTTGTTGTTCTTTTACAGTCAATATCTAAGGAGAGGGAAATGCGAGAGAGAGCTTGAAACATTTTAGGTTAAAACTTTTTAAACTAATCACATTTAGTTAATTTTTCCGTGTATGACTGCATTATTGCTAAAACTGATTTTTGCGTCATGAAAAGCTTCGTTTTTTGTTTTTTTTACAACACTCACTACATATTGAAAAACACTAGAATGAGCTCATCTTCACGAAAGTCACATGGGTTCAAAACAAAATATACTATTGCCATCAGTATGTGATAGAAATAGTCGACTCATTTGTTTAAGGCTGTCGTACAAAAACTCAATTAGATGTATTTTAGGTTTTCAGCCCAAACTGTACCTTATACGGCACATAGGCTGAACGACCATAATTTATAGAGGGCAACCACTCACCAGCACCCGACACCTACGATGGAACTTTTAACTGAACAACAATTTATAACGCTAAAATCCTGGGGTCGATTTCTAAAACGAACAAGTGTCTGAAAACTTCCATGAAATTAGTAAATTGATTACCTCCAGTAACTGAGCGGTAAGTCTGCAGGCTTATTTCGTTATAAACCGGGTTTCGATACTCGTGGTGGGCACACAGTACAGATAGCCCATTGTGTAGTTTTGTGCTTTAAAACAAACAAAATTATTACGCTCTCACAGCTGAAATGCGGAGAGCATTCAGTGGTAAATCACGGCTCGAACTATGGACTTTCTGATCGGCAGCTTGGCATGCTAACCACTAGGCCACAACAGAAAAATCAAGGACAGAGCTGTACCCAAGTTGTGATGGTGTGAGAATAAACCAATCAAGTCTCCAAAACAAACCTACTGAAACAAAAGCGCTTAATATATCACGGCTCGAACTATGGACTTTCTGATCGGCAGCTTGGCATGCTAACCACTAGGCCACAACAGAAAAATCAAGGACCTAGCTGTACCCAAGTTGTGATGGTGTGAGAATAAACCAATCAAGTCTCGAAAACAAACCTACTGAAACAAAAGCACTTAATATATCACGGCTCGAACTATGGACTTTCTGATCGGCAGCTTGGCATGCTAACCACTAGGCCACAACAGAAAAATCAAGGACAGAGCTGTACCCAAGTTGTGATGGTGTGAGAATAAACCAATCAAGTCTCCAAAACAAACCTACTGAAAGAAAAGCACTTAAATTTCACATGTTCGGAAGAATATGTAAATTCAATACTTTAAATCAGACTTGATTGTAATCAATTTGTACTATTTTCATCAAAAACATATGTGGTTCTTTTTATGTAAGTTTCAAACGTAACTCATTTACAGTCTACATAGGTTGGCAAAACAGTGCACTCTGTTGTACTTGTGAAAAAAAAAAAGATTTGGATTTTGCGCAGAATTAATCGAGGGCCATCTGCGCTAGCCGTACCTAATTTAGCAGTGATAAACTAGAGCAGGGATGGCGAAACTATGGCACGCGTGCCCAAGGTGGCAAACGAGAAAATTTTCTTGGCACGCGGAATTCACTGCTGTCCCAAGTTTTTTTTACCCGACTAATATATATATATATATATATATATCTGAAGGCGTAGAGATTGTATATGTCTATAATTAATTAATTATATAATAATTATATATAAAATATTTATAATACATAAAATTAATAATAATAACAGTAATTTTGCTGCTCAAAATTTCCATGGGCACGCGAAATATTTTTTTGTTTTGTTTTACATTACATAACTTTACTGGAAGTAGGACTCTCGCGAGAGTTTATTGAAAACGCATGAAATCAAACAATTCTTAGTGTTTTCAGAAACATTTGTTCTTTTGTTGTTATTGTTGTTGTTTTTATCCGCGGTATCGCGGCTCATAGACTGGCTCTGAGTTTGTTTGTTTTTGTTGTTTTTTTCAGACACAAACTTTTTAGCTCATATCTCTATCTCTTGACCGATTTGAGATCTAATTACAACCGCAGCTATTGAAAATTCCTCTTGTTTTATTTTACTCCCACTTCTTTGTGTAGAATGGTGGTTCTCAAACTGTGGCCTGCGGACTCCATTCAAGTGATCTATGTCCCCCAGTAGGTCAGCGGTAACTTTACAAACTTACAACATTTAAATCGGGGTTCTATTCTCTGTGGTGAATAGATCGCAGATAGTCTATTGCAGTGGTTCCCAATCTGGTGTTCTCAGACTCCTGGGGGTCCAAGAAGGTAATACTGGGGGTCCGTGAGCTATTTTCTTTAATTAAATAATGCACGGAATAACACGTAAAATGCTGAGACTATTCTATAACTGTCAATTTTTCGGGCTTTAAGTATGTGAGAAAAGCCGTTAAAACGAGTTAATTATTAGTTAATAAAATCAGTTTGTTGGGTAAACGGAATCTTTCAAAAACATAGGGTCCGTGGAGAAAAAATAAATAAAAGGGGTCCTTGGAAGTGAAAAGATTGGGAACCGCTGGTCTATTGTATAGCTTTGCGCTTAAGGTCTGAATTTCGCGCAAAGCTACACGATGGCTATCTGCGCTAGCCATCCCTAATTTAGCAGTGTAAGACTAGAGGGAAGGCAGCTAGGCATCATCATCACCCACCGCCAACTCTTGGGCTACTCTTTTAGCAACGAATAGTGGGATTGAATATTACAGTGTTACTTAAAAGTATGAGGTAGTTAACAAAAACAAAAAACAAGAGGGGATACTCAATAGCCGCGGCACTTGAAATTCTTTTAAGTAGGATTAGAGTAAATTAATCTATGAGACCTTTATTTCTTTAATTTTCATTAGTTGTATTTTTGTGCGCCAGCTTTTCCAAGTGTGGGGCGCGCGTATACTCGATTCGATTTTATTACTGCTCAGGATCTCTACTTGCCTACCATCAAACTGAAATGCTTTTAGGCAGGATTAGAGTAAATTAATGTATGAGACCATGGACGTGGTCAAATACATCAATCGAAAGGGTTTGACCTCCAGCGTAGAAAACTAATTAGATCTCAAATCGATTAAGAGATGACGGAACTATGAGCTACAACTTTGTACTTGAAAAAGTCAGAGCCATTCTACGCTATGCTGCGGCTAAAAATGTAGTTCCATATTAAAGTGCTCATATTGGCGTTCATATATTTATTTATTTTCTCAAGTGCTAATTTTATCAGTGTTAACGTACATAAAAACATAGTTTAGTGTTATTCATTACTAGTTTTACTGGTGTGTGATTGAGCTTTAATCCGATCATTAGATGAATATTTAAGTCTCAAATGCATTTGTTCATACAGCAGATAGAAAAAAAAACAGTCCCCCTTAAAGAAACAAAAAAAACCCAAACGGAGACATACATTATTTACAATTCACGTCTGGCTTTTCATGTTGATTCATCAATTTTTTTTTCATCTTTATTTTCTTGTAGCGTAAAAAGAACTGGATGTAATAGAAAAAAGAAAAGTGCGAAGTAAATGATTAATTTATGTGTATTCACTGAGTTTCAGAAAGCTAGGTAATAAGGAGATATTTATTTTTATCTAGCACTATTCGTGTTCCAAACACATGTGATGTTGAAATGGCACAAATGAGTGGGTAAGGTGACTTCCTGCCACGCGCACTTCGGATTCATGAGCACGTGAAGTAACACCCCCATCTCCGAGGCATCTGTTGCCATTTAAGAAACAAACGTGCACGTTTAACTCATCCCTCCACGTTTGGTGTCTGTCGTACACAAAACGAAACGCCTCAGAAGACAAAGTGCAGAGTGGAGGTACACCTGTCGTTCGTACATTTTGTCACCAGGGTGTTAGCTAAACTAAAAGTTATATAAAGACACTTTTTTCAGTCAGACCGTAGTTAATTAAATTCAAAATAACCACACAAACATGCAAGATATCAAGAGGTTCTCTAGGATTATATTTGAGCAAAACGTGAAAAAACAAACACAAAATACAAACGTAGTAACAAACATATACACACTCAGATGCATCTAGACGAGTTTGTTTTTTGTTCACTTAAAGTATTCAAAACATTGTTTTTCAAATAAAAAAATGTTAGGTACAGTAAATAGTTTTATCATTTCAAATGGCTAATACTTGGGTTACAAATTAATTCTAACTTAAAAGAAAATTCATTAAAAGCTGTTTCAAATTTCTTTAAATATGCCCTCCAGTGGCACAGCGGTATGTCTGTGGACTTACCATGCTAAAAACCGGCTTTCGATACCCGTGATGGGCAGATCACATATAGCCCATTGTGTAGCTTTGTGCTTAACTGTAAACAAACATTTTTTTATATTTTGTAATGAACCAAAAATATAGTTTTTACTATCAGTCAGTCATTCATTTGTTTGTCGTGTGGTGAAAATTGTATGTTTACAGCTAATTTTTTTTTTTTTTTAGTATTTATGATGAAATATATATATATATATATTAGGTTAATCATAAGTATTAGTTTTTTTTCTATTAAAACCTACTTGGAAACTCAAATAGTGACAAGAATTGCAGGAAGCTTGAAGAATTATTTAATTAAAATGCTTGACTCCACAAACATTATCAATATACATTGTAATATACACAAACACAGATTCTCAGCAGTTATACACTGAGTAGTTGTTTTCAAAATGGTAATAACCATTTAATTACAAAGATGTAAAAATTGTTCATTACGGGGGAACTAGCCCCACAAAGAGTAAAAGATATACAGTAAGTTTTAAAAATATCTTCCTAACTTTAAAAAGCAGTGGAAGGGAAAGATCTTGGAATCTTGGTGGGCACTGCACAAATAGCTAATTGTGTAGCTTTGCGCTTAACAATGAACAAACAAAACCATCCACGCTGTGATTTAATTGTCACTGTTGTAATGCACCCACAGGTGGGGGAATATTTTTGGTATCGTTCCAATTGCAATCTAGTTCACCAGCTCCGAAATTCAGAAAGAGATTTTGCACGTGTCAACTCGCAGTTTCAGTTTAGCTTAATTCAAAGCTTCGATGATTATTTTTGCAGTCATAACTAATATTTATATTTACTAATTGACAATAAATTAAAACATTAAGCAAAACAAATATCTATGAGATTATCTTATAAAATTAATCATTGCACATAATATTTTTCTTGACAATTTTATTAGTTTCCTTTTTGAATGTGATTATGATAAAAAAAAAAACATTTTGTGTTAGCTTTTATTAAATGAGGTATTTATTTAGAAAATGGCAAACTTGTATTTAGACGTCATCGTGATGGCGGGACAAGTTTGTTTTAGGTTTTTAGTCATGTGGTTCATTGTAACATAAGTAGACAATGAAGTGTTTTTCTCCTACATGTGATTGATAGGGCCGATTTTCTTCTATAACTAAGTATAAGTACATTTTATTCAGTACAGTATCTAATAACCATGTAAGAAAATTTGAGTTTTAAGACTTAGAACTAACGAGTAACATGGTATTGACTATTGTCTCTATGGTTTTTAATGAATTACTGAATTTCATCTAAGTCCTTAGAAGTAATAGTAATACAGCGAAAGTTTCCGATCTAGCTGTGTTAATGATAATACTAGAAGCAGGACCTAGAATTTAGTCTTACTATAATTTCTATAATATATACTGACTAAAACTAACACACAAGAACTCAAAAATTCTGAAACTAACAGTAGCACTATTAGAAGTGGTACAGAGGTAGGCCTAACGTAAGCCGTAATTTTCCGCGCTACAACAGTCAGTTGTACAAATACACGTTGTAGATTACTAATAATAATATAACGCTAGGCCTAGTATCACTATCAGTACGGTCACTAGCGTCAGTGTTAATACCAACAGAACTTCACATATTTCTTAAAAACAAAACAAAATATTGGCTGTTAACGTCTTTTGTTTGTGAGGTTGAAGTGCAAACTGCAATGTCCAAAAAGTAAACTCTTTTTGGATCTTTGTAGATCTATACACTATACCTCACATAAAAATATTTTCTTCTCATTAGAGGGCAGCACCCTTCGTAAATATTTTAACTTGTCAGTAAGCCCTATACTAGTTATAAAACTGAAAAACAAAATTTGTTTGTAACATCTGAACTTTGAATTGTCACTGCTCATGTTTATAAGGGTAAAGGTGTGGAGTTGATGTACCTGCATTTTGAAAGATTAAACGAATTAGTGGATTAGATGAATAACCATTTTCTTAAACATGTTGCCTTCGCTGTAATGCTTGACAACCCTTGTTTTTCGTTATATGGTGGTCATAGTATCCATACATCACTTCCTTTTATAAATGCAGCAAGGTGTTAAGGACTATCTAGGTGTTTTTTCCCACACAATTTTCACAACCTTTGAATTTTGGTTGTTTTCAAACTATAAAAACATATCACCAAGAAGAATTTCACAAATATCTCCTGGGGAAATAATCAGTCAGGCCATATTTACTCAGATTCTTGGAGTACCCTATCCAAAAGGTTTTTTCTCTCAAAACCATATGTTAACACCAACAGAATTTTATCCAGAAGCAGTTACTTCTAAAAACATGGATGCATCTGAACTAAGTCATACCACCACATATTTCAGATAACCTTTGATATTATAGATGTAGTACCTGCATTACTTTAGCTTCATCATCATCAAGGAAGCAAGATTACCAGAAATACAATGCATCTAACAACTTGTAGTACTTAACAGCACCATGCGTTTCTGGTTTAGTTTACAAACATAGTCAAACCGAACCTCTGTACCAGGAGTTGGTCTTCTCACAAAATATCTTTCAATATAAGAGTGTACATGTTTAATGAAACAGTTAATTCTTTAAATGTTTCTGTAGAGATCTGCAACAGTTCTAACTATCAGCGATCAACATCGTCTAGGTTTAGGAACAGAAAAACAAACATCAAATAATACTCATGATCACAACTTCAAACAACACAAAATATTAAAAAGAATAAACAGTACATGCTATTAATTCTTACTGGTCTCTTTGGCACAGCTAGATAAGTTTCTTTTATCTCTTGATTCTGACGCCCTAAATTCTAATGATGATTCTGAAAGAAGACTGTTCAATTTTGGACGGGCATAAAAAGAAGATTGATCCTTTCTCCACAGATTCTGTGCTTTTTTTCTAAATAATAAAAAGCCCCATACATCTGTATGTTGTTCCTATAGAACAAGAGTAACAAATGCATGATAAGTAAACTTGGATGGTTTTAGAGAGCAGGTGGTATAGGAGGAAGATTTAAAAGAAAAATTAAGAGCAACTAAATGATAAGAGAGAAAGGAAAGAGGGAGAAAAACTACAACATAAAAATTAAATATAAATGAAGCCAAAGTTTACAAGCTACCATTAAATGTAAAAAAGCAATAAAAGATGAGAACTGGTGTGTTTCTTGCTAGATAGTCAATCTCCTGAAGAAACTTCATGGATTGCATATGATGAATGCAATATTTTGAATGTGTTCCATCATAAGTGCTTCCGAGAGTTGATGAGTTGGGGCAGCTTGCAGAAAATGTAGAATTTTGTTGTAAAAGATGTCAGCAAGAAAGTAGTTAGATGTAAAATTATAATTACACCTAATCTGAGATTATTAAAAGTTAAAAATAGTCATTTTAAATCTTAACTTAAAGCACAACAAAAGTACATGTAAGGCATCAATCACCTACTTTTTTTATTTTCTGTAGAAGGTAATATATATACGTTATTTAAAGAGGTTAATGCATATTTAGATGAGGGTAAGGATGCAAATTTGGATTTGTTAAGAAAATTGTTTTTATAGGCAGAGGAGGAGGGGCAGTAATTTGGCTCATTAGATTAAAAATAGGTTGATGAAAGAAGGAGAGAGTTGTTTAAATGAAGCTCATCGTTAAAATCTTTGCTCTGTTTAATTTACATCAGTAATGTAAATTAAGGACTAGACAATAAATTACTTAAGATCTTGGGATTTGAAGGCTGCAAGGTGTTTTAACTAAAGCCTAACCTACCCTTTCTGAATCTTAAAAATTGTGTCCTCCTGGTGTAGAACAAAGAAATCAGATACTTTTATCCTTTTCATACCCCGCATAATCTAATAAACTTAAATAAGACCACCTTTTACCAATCTTTTCTCAAGAATAAATAAAAGATCTTAACCTGTCTCCATAATCATCTTAGTAGTCTTCCAATAAGTCATTATCTTTTCTCAGGAAAGGAGACTAAAACTGATGAATAACTTGAATGAACTTTGTAAGATTATGTGTATAAAAACTATAGTTTCAGAGCACTCGGCAGCAATGATTACCTAATAGTGTCCTGTGATATATATATATATATGTGTGTGTATTTTGATAGGTTGACATAAATTACATTCAAGCTCTGGCCCTTTTAATTGAAGCATGAAATTCTGATAGCGATTCATTTAAGAAACAAATGAGATGGACTTAGCTTTTGTGGAAAAGCTTAAAGAAGAGCAGCGTAAGGTAAGTTTAACTGTTACTTGTGAATTTGTGTTTAAGTTCTACAGGTAGAAATTGTATGGAATTAAATTTGCATGATTTCTTCCTTCAAGTTCAAGTCTGTTGGCTCATAATCATTACACATATTATCGTATCATTAAATGCACAACTTCTGTTAATGATAACTTACAAGTTTCCTACTTATCTTTTGTACAATCATCTTATCTAAGCTTAAGCTACACTTTATGCTGTAACATAACAGTCACATTCTTTATACAAGTTGATTGGTTTGTGATATAAAGTTATAGTGATTATCATAAATGTGACATTGATGTATGCTGAGCTACGGTATATAAATACTTATGTACTACGTTTTGGAAGGAGTTTGTGGTTTTTTCTTAGTACAACTTCTACAGGCACTAACATCGAGGTTTCAGTCTATCAATACCCGAGTTCATTGTGTAAAATGAATTTACATACATAAGTGTGTCTAGGAATTTGATTGTTTCTGTCATTTGTCCAGTGTTCAATAATTGTCGTTTGTAACTTGTCTTTACGTGTTAATAAACAGTGTATTTAATGACCTAGTTGCCATGTTACAGAACAGTATCACAATATTGAAGTATTTTTGTCGATTAATATTATTAATTTTATAGTTGCCTGTGTATTTTCATTTGATACATCTATGTCTTGGTTTGGAGGTTTTGATTTCTGAATGTATAAAATGTTTCCTCCTGCCAACTGTTTTTCTTCAAAGTAAAGACCTGTTATGTGTTGTTTTGTTATTCGTAGGACTGTAATTGTTTTAGATTAGAAATGTAAGTATTGTATATTAAGAGCTTAAATATTTTATTTATTTTACACATCCATGCAAGTTTATGTAAATATTACCGTATGTTTTATAGGCCCTTGAAAACTGTGAAGAAAGAATTGAACAATGGTAAGTTATAAGAATTATTTCCCTAAATATTTTTGAAAAGACAATGATATTGTGAACTTAAGAAATTTAAATTTCAGACATGTTCACCCAAGTACTTGTAAAATTTGCTTCTAATGGATATGTATTCAAATGCTAAAACAGAAACATTTCTTGGCAAGTGAAAAGCTTATTCATACTGAAGTTAAGAATATGAATTAGGCTTAGTATTTAATTAGGCTTAGCATGTAAATTTATGATAGATGTTTCTTTATAACTGTTATTAATCAAAAAGTTACATATTGGTATTTCACTTCACCATTGTGAGTCATATTTCATGTGTCTTTCATAAACGTATTTAGAAAGTTATTCAAGTAAGTTATTTCATAATTTAACAAATTTACAACATAAACTCTTTTTTTTTGTGTGTGTATGTAGATTGTTTTATTCACTTAAATATATTTTTTCCCCTCATAGTTCATTGTATTCATGAAAAATCATATAATCCACCAAAATAGTTATCAGAAAACACTTAAGTACACAATTTCAGAAAGTAGTAATTCAAAAAAAGACATATCTGCTAAGAAACAAGCTAGAAAGCAGACTTGTAAAGTTGGCACATACTTCAATTTGTAAATTTCAAATTCTTGCTTCCGATCACATCAGGCTAGGGCTGGGGAGTTCCAGTAGGCACTATTTTCAAGAATTTTTT
>NW_013667450.1:229366-236679 GCF_000517525.1 Limulus polyphemus
ATATATATATATATATATATATGTTTTGTCCAACGATTAACAGTTAAATCTCGCATGTGAAATTCAATTTAAAGAATGTTTGCTATGTGAATAGATTGAGGTATGATTGAGAAAAAGTATGAACATGTTAACCATTTGCTTGGTTGGTTTAGTAATAACTATTTTTACTTTGAACTGGTTGTTGTAGAAGGGTAAATATTTTAAAAAAAAAATCACAAGATTTTCCTTGTACACTGATTCAAAACTCCTAAAATTCTCCCATTATTTTTCAGTGTGCCTTACTGGTTTACAATAAAGCTGTAGTAGCATAGTTACAACAACAAAACCCAACAATTAATATACAATGTATCTTTTTTTTTTACCCCTCCTTTTCCTTCCCAATGTTTGCCATTTCCCCCTATTTTCCATCATCAAAGATTCATCGGGATTTTCAAAAACTTCAAAATTCATTCCCTTACCATCTAGACATTTATTTGGAAGGATATTTACACCTTTGCTTGTGAAAATTTAGTCCTCCATGATGCATGTATGCAAACAATCGAACATTTTATTGTAACATTGTCATTAATCTATTGTTTGTTTGTTTTATCGAAGCTCCAAATTCATGCACAAGCATTTCTCATGAAACTCGCATACAAGTGATCAAAATATAAATTAATTGAAATTTTTTAAATTTAAATCTTAAAAGAGAAGAAATAGCATAATTATTTTTTTTTAACAGGGAAAAATTCAAAAAAGATTACGAATCACTTAAAGAACGTCTGGAGACTTTACCTGATGTAGTTTCTTATGAAATAATGGTAAGTGTATGTAATTTATTCAGACCTGCAAGTTAGTTCATAAACTGATGTATATTTTACTATACTTACACATGTAGTTGAAGATTTAAGTCGAAAGAAACCTATTGGTTTTGTTTAGTGTTTAAATATGAAGTATTTACTAAAGTAAAGTATTATTTTAAAAATATATATATAAAAATAAACAAAGTAATGGAAGGCCATGAGAATTTTGTAGATTTCAAAAAATGTAAAGCCCAGTCTGTTCTTAAATTACTACTTGACAGTGAGTTAGATCATCTTCAGGGGATTTCACCCCTCATCACTGATCCTGAACATAGGCAATCCAAGTAAAATTACTATAATAATAATAATAAATACTTAAGTATTAAGGGCTGTCCCCAAGGTGCCCAAGGTGGTGGAAATACCTTCAGCCCACTCTTTTGGTTTCTAAGTGGATGAAAGTGAATTTTTTTAACAACTCCAGGTATTTTAGTGGTAATCTGGAGCTCGTGACGTAGAATTTAAGTACTTTTTTATTAACCATAGATGAAGAACAAGACTAGTTATCACATATTGGTTTTCTAGTGTTTTAAGTTTTTCTTTACTGTATTAATTATACGGATTTGGAGAATGTATAAAATTAATGCTACTAATTTATTCTTCTAACTCTATGGTGAATAGGCTGTATAAGTTAAGGTATTTTTCTTATAACATTAAGGTTGCACATTTCAGTATGAAAAATACAGGAAGGCCCAGTCTGTTTTTGACATTGCCACATTTTTGCTGAATCAAACCAGTAGCATCTTCTGTTTTACCTTTCATAGTGACAAGATAGCACATGGTAAATAAAAGACAATTCGAACACCATACTCAGAAGGCTACTTTGGCCACTGAAGTCCCATACACATGAACTGAAACACGTGTGTCCAAAACTGTAAATTAATTTTGAATTCTAGTCTAACAGAAGTTAGAGATGATTGTGCACTGAAGATCCCCCCCGGATGTTTTGTTTGAGGAGGATTGAAATAGTGTGTAAGGGTTCTTTTGGGGCTGAAATAGTACGTACGGGCCTTGCAGGTCAAAAAACAGGTGCCCGTTTGGCAATTTCAAGGGTTTTGAAAATAGTAGATGGTTACCATGGCAAAATTAGGATATAACGTGAAATATTTTTAATATCGATTTGGTTAAATTGTCTAAATATATATTTTACCACATGCCCAAATCAATCGTTACATGGCCTTGATTTTCCAAGGTGACAGGCCATAGTCATTGTCAAACTTAACAAAAAGGAAAAAAATAAATTTAATGGTGCTGTTGTCAGCCAATTGCCATCCTTCAAGTCAGTAGCTCAAAATTAATAATTGATAGGGACCCAAATATACCTATGACTCTCAAGAAGGAAGCCTAAATGGTATCAAAGTGATAAAAAATTAAGATAGAATACAGTGTGTAGTTCCCAGTAATTACAAAATTCTTCAAATTGGAATATCACACCTACTGCAAATCTTGCTAGTTGGATATTAAGGCATCTTGGGAAAATTGAGACATAACTGTGGAAAACATAAAAACTGGCAGCCAGTTTTTATAAGGCAATTATAAGAACCTATGATTGGTCAAGACACTTTATCAGTTGCTTGAAGAACAGCTGTTCTGGCATGAACTAGATTAAATTTGTAGAACTGTAATTTTTATCACTTATAATTAAGTTAAAAATC
The DNA here is from genome assembly GCF_000517525.1 of Limulus polyphemus. Lineage (NCBI taxonomy): Eukaryota > Metazoa > Arthropoda > Merostomata > Xiphosura > Limulidae > Limulus > Limulus polyphemus. The sequence continues at coordinate 231,861 of NW_013667450.1, forward strand.
ACAGTTATATTTATAATTCTTATTAATATCAAATTATTTATTTCATTACCAATTTATTTTTTATTATTAGTGATATTTTTATCCTCAATAAAGACAAAAAGATCTGAACCACCTGAGAAGAGGTAAATATGTATGTATAAATGTGTAATAATTATGTAGGAGAATCATAAATGCATATAGATTATAGTGTTCTTTTAACTTTTTAATTAACAAACTGTAGCGAAACAGTGCCATATTGCACACAGTACAGTAATAGTCAAAACATTTCATTATAAAGCAGATATTTACTTTCAAAGTATAAAAGTAATTTAAATTATTTTTTATAATGCAAATAATGTAGCCCTGTTATTATCTAAAGTATAGATATCAGATACTGATATCTTTTGCTAAAAACCTTGTGTTTTTAGCCACTCATAGAACAGCTCTGAGGTTTTTTTCAAGTACAAACTTTTAACTTGTAGCTGTGTCGTCTCTTGACCGAGTTGAGATCTAATTACAGTTTTGGACTCAGGAAGTCAAACTCTTTCGATTGATGTATTTGACCACTCCCAGGTACTCGTAGATTAATTTACTCTAATCCTGCCTAAAAGAATTTCAAGTGCCACAACTATTGAGGATTCCCTTTTGTTTTGAATACATGAGAGGAACAAGTAATTCCTTGTGTTCAAAACTTAAAGGTTGTTGGACCGACAAACTGGTAATGAAGAAATATCAGCCAGCACTACCAATAGGGCAGAAAGAAAATTTCTCTGTTGTGTAATCGTCTAATGCAATTTATTAAAGATTTGAGGTTAAGTCTTTATCTTTTTACATCATTATAATTTTTTAAAACAGGTTAAAAAATGTGGACCAACATTATTTTACAATAAATATTCTTTATAGTATAAATATTTATATGTTTTTATACTTTAAGTATTAGTAATTTCTCTCATGTTTTGTTAACAGTCACTGAACACCAAGTGAAGTTAGTTATTCTATTTAACCCTTTGGATACTATTATCGGATTTATCCAACTTGACATTTGTAGCCGATTGGTACGACAAGCAGATATATCCCACAGTGTCACAAAAACTTTTTGTCGTAGTGAGACAATCGAGATACTCAAGTCCTAGAATTTCCTGCTTTAGTTCTGGATATGCGTACGTCACCAAGCAAAAGTGTATGTAGTGGATTTTGATATTAGAAAAGTACTAAAAGCCAAATTCTAAATTAAATTTTTAGTGGATAATTGACACTTTTCGAGAACCAACCCGAAATTTAATTATGCACTCAAAGGGTTAAACTAGATGAATGTGGATGTCTTTACATGGTCAGAAATTCTTTGAGTCATACACACTTGACTTAGGAAAGATAAAAACATTACACATATAAAGTTGTCAAACTAGAATGATGACTTAAAATCTTCACATTTCATTTTATTTATGTTACATGTATAATAATATAAATGTATTTGTCTTCTTTAGAATTACTGGTATAAAATGCCTAAACTTTTATTAAACTCACTTATGACTGCTCGTCATTGAGACGTAGCTCCTGTCTGGCCAAAGTTTTGGGTCCAGTATGTATTTCATCAGCCTGGCATAACCTGGTGGTTAGGATGCTCAACATGCAATCTGAGGGTTGTGGGTTCAAATCCCCATCACTGAACATGCTCCCCTTCTCAGCTGTGGGGGAGTTATGATGTGATGGTCATTCCCACTGTTTGTTGATAAAAGAGTAACCCAAGAGTCTGTGGTGGGTGGCATTAACTAGCTGCCTTCTCTTTAGTCTATCATTGCTAACTTAGGGATGGCTAATGCAGATAGCCCTTGTGTAGCTTTGCATGAAATTCAAAACAAAACCAGTACATATTTCATATTTCTAGATATTGGAGTCTCGTACTTTTGCCCAAGAATAAGTCTGCATCTGGGGTTCTTTCGAGTTTGCTGTCCCAAACATTTCATTCCACCACTTGTAGTTGAAGTCTTCTTCAGTATAAGACCAGTTAAATAGTTTAGTGGTTCCAGAAATTGGAGTTACAATTAAAATTCAGTTTTTATTTTATTTGTTTTAGGTACCTTTTGGACCGCAGGCATTTATTCCTGGATCTCTTGTCCACACCAATCAGATAAAAGTTCTTCTAGGAGACAACTGGTTCGTTGAAAGATCGGCAAAACAAGCTTCGGAGATAGCAGGTCGAAGGATTAAGCGTAAGTGTTTATCACGTCTCCACATCAAGTGGGCATAAGTGTTTATCTCATCTCCATGTCAAGTTGGTGTAAACATTTATCTCGTCTCCACACTAAGTGGGTGTAAGCATTTATGACATTTTTTACGTAAAGTGGGTGTAAGTGTTTATCTTTATCTCGTCTCCACACTAAGTGGGTGTAGGCATTTATGACATTTTTACGTAAAGTGGGTGTAAGTGTTTATCTCATCTTCGCATCAAGTGGATGTAAGCATATATGTCATTTTCACGTCAAGTGGGTGTAACATTTAAGTCATTTCCACATCAAGTGTATGTAAGCATTTATGTCATTTCCACATCAAGTGCATCACATGGTGTGGAAATGTCAAGCATCTACATGTACTTTATATCTTTTTATTTTTACACAGTTTTGATACCCTGAAAGTAAAAAAATTGATTTTGTTATAAAACATACAGCGCATGTGTGCAACTCTAAGTTTATATAGATGTTCAGACAAGAATATTAAGATAGTAAATAAGCACATCTTTACAATTGAATTATTACATTTACAAAAAGTGTTTATATGTTATATTCTTTCTGTTGAAACCTTTTTCCTTCAGTTTTCAAAAAACTGTTTATATGCTTTACCTTTCAAGCTCAGTTTTTAAATTTATTGCTTCATGTTATTGTTTGTTTGTTTTTTATCATCATCACACATCCCTTGTGTATACTTTTGGTACCTTTTTGTTTGCTTCTGGGAGGTGAAAGGTCAATAGACAAGGACTTAGATTCACTAAAATCTACTAACATAGAATTAGTTCATATCAAAATATTTGAATGCTTAATGGATTGGATATGCTAGTGCTTTGGCTTATCGCTGCAGGTGGGAGCTAATGGACCGTGTGCAGTATGTTTAACACTTGCATATTTGGCTCAGAGGTTCATAACCAGTACTGCTAGTATGGATTCGTGCCTGTATGAATTGTCACAACCCATTCTGAGGAAGAAAGATATTCATGTAACAAGATTAATAAATGTTATAAAGCTAAAAGACTCAACAATTCTAAGAAAGGAGCCTTCCGTATTCCCCATGGAAGGAGAAAAACTTGCACGTCAGAGCATTTAAGAAAGCAGTAGTCTCTAAAACCACGCATCAACCCAGTTCATAGTATTTCCCTCATTTCCAAAATGAAAGTGCTGTGGTTACAACAGAGAATTCTCAGAACTAAAAACAAACCGTTGCAATGAAACTGGTTATATTAGCAATATAATAATAAAGATTTTATGCTTACAAACTTACAAAATAATTGATATATGAAAATATAAAAACAATTCTGGAACTCAGTCTAAGTTAAATTTGCTGGGTGAAACTGATGAGGCTAAAGTCTCATTCAAAAGCATGTAGAAATATTTTTATCAATTATTTAGGATGTAAAAAACCAGTATTTTTATGGCTAATGTAATAAACAGTTTTCGTTTGGAGCTTGTGTTTCTTTTTATTTAGAATTTATCTATCTGTATGCTGTTTTATTTCACTGAAAAGCCCTTGTAATGCTCAGTTTTTTTTCCACAACAACCAAAGTGTATACTTGGGTAGCTACTGTTTCTAGCAGCCTGTGCATAATTAGATTTTGCTGCATGCTAAGATGAAGAAAATGAAAATTTAACTCTTAAATATCGAAAACCAACTTTAAGGCCATGAGATGAGGTTTATCACAACTTTTTTTTTCTTCAAATAAAAAAGTTTTGTAAAATATGTGAAGTGATCTCATAACCAAAAATGTTTTGGCCCTGTTATTTTAACAAGGTTCAGTTCTTGTTTGATATTTACTTCAACTATGTTTCAAAACATAAATATTTGCTTCTTAATTGTAAGGTATGGAAAGCATGTTATTAACATTTAATTTAATTGTAATCAGAGCAGTGTGTTGTTTATTTCATAACATTTATTTCTTCCAGAATGTGACAAAATGTTATCTGATTTACACAAAGAAAAGGAACAATTTCAGAACTGGATTAGTTACACAACAGAGATACAGGTTAGTGAAAGTAGTTCCTTTTTAACATTACCGTGTTCTGAGTAACTTAACAAGTGTTTGTGTTCCGTGTTTTAACACTACCGTGTTCTGAGAAACTAACAAGTGTTTGTGTTCCGTGTTTTAACATTACCGTGTGCTGAGAAACTAATAAGTGTTTGTGTTCCGTGTTTTAACACTACCGTGTTCTGAGAAACTAACATGTGTTTGTGTTCCATGTTATGAGAAACTAACAAGTGTTTGTGTTCCATGTTTTAACACTACCGTGTTCTGAAAAACTAACAAGTGTTTGTGTTCCGTGTTTTAACATTACTGTGTTCTGAGAAACTAATAAGTGTTTGTGTTCCGTGTTATGAGAAACTAACAAGTGTTTGTGTTCTATGTTTTAACACTACCATGTGCTGAGAAACTAACAAGTGTTTGTGTTCCGTGTTATGAGAAACTAACAAGTGTTTGTGTTCCATGTTTTAACACTACCGTGTTCTGAAAAACTAACAAGTGTTTGTGTTCCGTGTTTTAACACTACCGTGTTCTGAGAAACTAACAAGTGATTGTGTTCCGTGTTTTAACACTACCGTGTTCTGAGAAACTAACAAGTGATTGTGTTCCGTGTTT
>NW_013667450.1:237511-245843 GCF_000517525.1 Limulus polyphemus
TGTTCTGAGAAACTAACAAGTGATTGTGTTCCGTGTTTTAACATTACCGTGTTCTGAGAAACTAACAAGTGATTGTGTTCCGTGTTTTAACATTACCGTGTTCTGAGAAACTAACAAGTGTTTGTGTTCCGTGTTCCCTCTAGGCTGCACAGCAGCACAATAAACAATCAACTGCCAAGCACTTAATTATTCCAGCTATGCACATCCTCAGTAATGATGAGGAATCTCAACAGGTTGATGGCCTTAATAATCGATGGTAGTCAATAAGCCTAAATCCCAAATATCCAAATGGTAGTAGCACTGCAAAGTGACCTAATGATTTAATAGGGTTAATAGTCTAAAAATACCCCCTCCTCCCCCAAAGAAATTCATTCTGCACATGGATTGAAAACGTTAGAGGGAACATTGGTTGTGTTTGAACTTTGCTCAAATGTGAAACAACTTTTTCATCATGTCTTAGGATAATTCACAGATTATTATACAAATATACATCATTGTTTGTTGAAGATTTAATAGAAGTAGTTAACATGTTGTAAGGCACATCACATTGTTTGTAGAAAGTCAATCTTTCGCCAATACTTTGTGAAATAAAATAATTTTTGGAGCTAACTCCTTAACATATTCACTTAATCCAAGCTTTTAAGCTTATTCACGAGTTCTTTCCCAGCCAAAAGACTATTTTAGTTGGTTCATATTCAAATATCTCTCGTCTTACAAAGGACTCTTAAATGACCTTTAAAGTTAAAATTAATAACATTGTGAAGTTAGCCTCAAAGCTTAATTTGTTAAATTTATTAACCCACAAGTAAAAACAATTACTTTTAGCCCTGCATTAGTGTTCTGTAAAAATTTTCTTGAATATTAAAACTTGTATCTTTTTTTTAACCACCTAAACTAAGTGTAACAATTCAACACAAATTAGCCAAATACTGAAGCTACTCAGAACAACAAACATGTACGTACTTCCACATGTTGGCTCTGATAGTTACAAGATATTTGGGGTCGGTCAAGACCTCGGAAGACTAATGCAGGGTTATAACTTGCTATTTGAAATAGTTCTGAAAAAAATTATTAACATACTTGGAAATTATATGTATGGTGTTTTGAGTTGTCTTTTACTCACAACAGTAAACCCATATTTATGTAGGATTTCAAGAATAAGTAGCATTGATGTAATATACACTCTCCAATACTATTTGAAGCCCAAGCTTCTTCTTTCGATTTGCCACTGCCCATGGTTACTGATGAAGAGTGGTATTCCACAAACCAGCATGACTCAGTATAAGTAGTGAATAAAATGACAGATTGAATTTCATGTATATTTTTAGTATTTTAAATGGCTTGTCTGCTGAATAAATTACAAGTATTAGTTTTACTTGTTCTTCAAATCCTATATAAACATGGGTTCACTGCGACGTGTAAGAGACAACTCAAAACACAATACGTATAATATACACTCCGCCATTATATGAAGCCTTGTCTTGTTATTTTGAGTTACCTTCTTCAGTTGTTACTGGTGAGGAGTGGAATTCCTTGAAACCACCATAACACAGTGACAGGTGGTGAATGAAATGATAAATTAGGTTTTATGTGTATTTTTAAGTATTTGGGAAGTACCAAATAGTATGCAATAATGTTTGTAAGATGCTAGAATATCCATAAATAATCATTCATAAGAGTCGTATATACTGAGTAATTGAAAGAAACTTGAAATAAATATTAAAGGCTATACACACACACACAATTATTTAGGGAGACGAAGATGCTGTAGAAATCATGGAAGAATATAACCCTGAGAAAGAAAAAATTTGGAGAGGTAAGAGTACTGACTTTAATTGTTGTTAAACTGATATATTTCAAACCAAGAGCTACTTCTAAAACTGAAAACATAATTATTATTTTATATTCCACAAAAGTACCCCCCCCCCCAAAAAAAAACTGGAGACATAATTATTATTTTATATTTCACAAAAGTACATATCTCTTCAAAAAAATGGAGACATAATCATAATTATTATTTTATATACCACAAAAGTACCTCCCCCCCAAAATAAAACTGGAGACATAATTATTATTTTATATACCACAAAAGTACCCCCTATCTCCCCAAAAAAAACAACAGGAGATGTAATTATTATTTTATATACCACAAAAGTACCTACCCCCTCAAAAAAAAAACTGGAGACCTAATTAGTTTTAATTCATATTTTAAAATATAATTTTTCCTGTGGTTACCACATGTTCAATATAAGCATTTTCCTATTACAGTAGGATTTCACAACCAGAAGAGAAATATTAGTATGTTTTTTCTGGAATTTTGGGATTATTTTGAAAGAGTTTTTTTGTAGTTTTTGGTACAAAAATGCATGTGAATGTCAAAAGAACAAGTTCAATACAAACTACAGCTTAAGAGGTTGCTGTTATAATTTTGCAGTAATTATAATAATTTGAACTAGGTAGTGAATTGGAGAATACAGCATGTGTGGTATCTGTTCATGAACAGTGACATAAAAAAAAAAGATGCAAAACTATATTGAATATTTTAGTAATAAGTGTTTGGTTGGGGGACAAAAGAACTTTAACAAACATGAACTTTTAATCCAGCTAGAACTGGACTGAAGTTGACCTGAAAGATTTGTTTTTCTGTATGTCATTCTACATAGATGTTGAATTGCAAGGAATGACAGGAAGTCCTAATTATACATGGAAAACGTATTAAAATTTATTGAGAAAATAACTATGAGATGAAAATGCCATGTTATCCTTGAGCAACCTCGATGTATATATGCTTACGATCATGAGACGTATTTTAGTCTGTTCAGAATTGAATGAAAGGACATCTATCAGACCTAGAAACATAAGTTAAATTAAAGGATGAAACATCTAGCATTGATGGGCCTTGTCAAACTTTAGATTTAGCATTGTCATGCTGATACAGAAGAATGACTCTGAAAGCTGAATGTATATGAAATTTAAATTCCAGAACAACAATTTAAGACAGCACAATTAAAGCTCGCTAAATTAATAAGATGAATTATAAATCATGGGCGTGTGATTATTAAAAATATTGGAAAAGAAAATAAGGTGAAACTTTTTAATTCTTAAATGATGAAAGATTTGTAGAAACTAAAACGGAAATGCATGTAATACATCCTGATTTTCTTGCAGTAGTTATAGCATTTCGTTTAGATTGAGCTGTAATGTTTAATTTACAAGATGTTCAGAAACTACACTGCCTCTTTTACATTCCCTGGTCTAACCCACCTTATTTTAATGTAAAGGCCCAATGTATGTATAGAAACAGAAGAATTTATCTTCTGGGGGAAGTATATGAAGACAGTTGTGTGATTCATTGACAAGCTTATCATTAGTTTGCTCTTCAGTAATTTGAGTTATTGGCTCAGTCGTTCACTCTCACCTTAAAAATGGATACCTCTGTTTTTAATTTGTTTTAGTTTTCCCAAAAATTATTATTAATGAGGGAAAAAATCCAAAGATATGTAAATGTTTATATCAATCACATTTACAGAGTTTCCCCCTAACATTAATTTGTTGAATGTAATAATGTGTTTGCATGTTATTGTGTGGTAAAATATATATGTTTGAAAACCTTACCAGAGCAGCACAGGAAAAATGTAAAAGCATACCACAGACAATTAGCAGAAGAAAGACAGAAACAGAAACAAACTGAAGAAAACAATTTAACTCAAGATGAAAATAAATTGGATATTAATGATGATAAAGAGTTGTGGGCTTACTTAGATGTTCTTGAAGAACAAGAAGATGAGAGAAATGAGATGTTGGAGTAAGTATAATGAATTTGAATCATATTACCTTTGCTAAACTCAAGTAACATAATAATGTTGATTAACTTATCATTAGTCACATAATTTTTTCAATAGAAAGGTAATTTGATCTACGTTTTTGTTGTTTTATGTAGCTTCGACTACTAATCGTGCCCGTCATGGCCAGGTGGATAAGGCGCTCGACTCACAATCTGAGGGTCGCGGGTTCGAATCCGCATCCCACCAAACATGCTCGCTCATTCAGCAGTGGGGGCGTTATAATGTGACGGTCAATCCCACTATTTGTTGGTAAAAGAGTAGCCCAAGAGTTGGCGGTGGCTGGTGATGACTAGCTGCCTTCCCTCTAGTCTTACACTGCTAAATTAGGGACAGCTAGCGCAGATAGCCCTCGTGTAGCTTTGCGCGAAATTCCAAAAAAACAAAAACAATCGACTACTAATCAAGGTAATACTTACCATATGAAGTATTATTTTGTATGGCAAAAAGAAACACAACTCTTTTAAGATGCTATTTAGTTAAATATTTCAGCAGTAATTATAATAATAACATACTGAATTAGAGAGCTGAGGTTCCAGGATTCACATCTTGCTACCTTAAAAAAAATTCTCTGCATTGTGGGGCAATTATAAGAGTGACAGTCAACTCCCACTATTCAGTCTGACAAGAGTTGACAGTGAGTGGTGTTGACTAGCTTCCATCTAATGTATCACTTCAAAATTAGGGATGGCCAGTGTAACTAGTTCTTGAGTAGCTTTGTGTAAAATCCAACAAACATACAAATAATTAAAAGCTAAATACATAAGTACTTGTCAACAAACATATTATTGAGTTGAAAGTAGTTGAAGTATTACGTTGAGTCATTCGTAGTTTGTATAAATTGTATCATTGTTGTGTTTTAACAAATTACAAATATCTTTAAGTGAAATAATATGTAAAATAATATAAAATTGAATTCAAAAAATTAACATGAAAAAAATCAACAGTAAACAATAATATGCTTAACCCTATTAATGTTACATATTACCATTTCACACCAGCAGGGATAGTATGTTACTCTTAATCGACTTTAGTATTCCAGGTATTAAAACACACTATTAACTTTGATCTTCACTAAACTAACAACATGTTTATGTGTCCGTAACATTACGTTTTGTTACAAATCAATTTCCTAAAATTGGAATATCAGAATATAAAAGCAAATAGGAATTAAATGAAATATTTAAGTTCTTCAGATAATTGATTCTGATACGAATAATTTTGTTTAGTCCAGTAACGTTAAAGAACCAGTCTTATAAATATTTGTGAAAAGACACTAATCAAGTGCATAAAAATATATAACTATATTTTACCTTTAAGGATATACCTGGATCTGTAAAATGTTTATTTTCCAAAACAAAAAACATCTCTATTTCAACGATATTAATGCAATTGATAGATAAACAAATTATAATCATTTTTTGTTCTCTTTCAGGTCTTCAGAGGAAGAAGAAAAAGATGTGATAAAAGAATCTTCTTCATCAGAAGATGATGCTGAAGATTCAGATGATAAAGATGAAGAAAAAACAAAAGTGAGATGGAAAGATGTGAAAACACTAAGACCTAACCAGATAACATTCTCGCATACTGCATCTGAATCAAATGTAGATGAAGATCTTCAGGTAATTAGGAAAATTTAGTGTAGTCTTTTGTGTGGGTTAAAAAAAATTCAGTGTAGTCATTTGTGTGGGTTAAAAAATTTAGTGTAGTCTTTTGTGTGGGTTAAAAAATTTAGTGTAGTCTTTTGTGTGGGTTAAAAAAATTCAGTGTAGTCTTTTGTGTGGGTTAAAAAAATTTAGTGTAGTTTTTTGTGTGGGTTAAAAAAATTTAAACACAGTTTTAAGAAATCAGGATATGAATTGAACGATGATTTAAAAGTTTTGTCTTTTTTTTTTCTATATTTGAAATTAATATAGTTGCTTTTCAGCTGCATGAAAGCTGTAATCAATTTTTAACTTATTTTATACATATATTGTAACTTCTGCGTAACCTTAAATCCATTGAATAATGTTATCACTTTAGCATTAGATGGGACACATTTTGGTGCATGTAATAATGTAACTCCGAGTATTGTGACTAAATATTAAAAAAAATCACTGAAGCAAAAAAAGAAAAGTTTTGTTTTGAAACTTTTCAGAGGAAATTATTCATTAGGAAGTAAAGAAAGATTGAAAGTTTAAAAAAATCTGTGATCTTTCCAAGTTGTTTAGTGAAAAGAAGGTAAGAGTAAAGGCTATATTTTTACTTAGCGATTTCACATTTTTCAGGAAACTGTGCATCATAGGGAAAACGAAAATAAAACTGACTTAGTTAACAGTCCTGCTGACATTTATAAGTATTTTGGAGTTATCTCTAAACCAAAGTCAATTCTAAAGACAAGGTCAGATCAGATTGAAGTGAAGAATGAAACAGTTATGTTCCCTGAACATGAATCTGTTCCTATCGTAAACGAAGAAGAAATGTTTCCTTTACCTAATTATCGACACAACAGTACTTCGGAAACGAAAGGTCTGCAACAACCATCGAAAACAGCAGAGAAAACGGTTAGATCATCATTATTGTATAACCACACAGAAACAAACATAACCTTATATTACTATGTCTATAATGTAAAGTTACATCAAAGCTGTGGCTGTCTTGTTTTTTCATGTGTTTATTTCTATATTATATAATGTAAACTAACTTAATGTTCCATTAACTACTCAAACATTTTAGTTTTCTTTGCATTCTAAGATCATTAGTTTATGGATTATTGGCTCTCTAACTACATATCAGTGCAGATAACAGAAGAACTAACATGAAAGATCACACTATTAATATTTTTTTTAAATATGATATACCTGAAATTATAATATACATATACACAGAGGGAGAGAGATTATAACAAAATGGGCAAATGCCATTACAAAAGCCAGTTTATATTTTTAATCGTACGGTAGTTTATTAGTGTGTTTCGAATATATTTCCACAAAATATTTTATCGAACCATGAAACATGCTGTTTTTCTTTCAGGCATTCACGGGTGAAATTGTAGAGAAAAGTAAGAATTCTGGAGATGTCGTTAACCCTGAAGAATCACCAATGGCTAGGCCACTTTCTCGTTTTAAGGCACAAAGAAAAGGAATGAACAGATAACAGACTTGATCTTATTAAAAATCAAGTTAAGATACTTTAACAGAAATCTTCAGTAAAGCTTTGATTTTTGTTATGAGAATTTTCGTGTTTATGTACATAGATGTATTCTTAATGAAAAATACCCATGAACTGTTGATCAACAATGGATAAGCCGTTATTTCATTATAGATTTTTGAAACTATTAGATTTTGATATTTCAAACAGATTGTTGTAAAGTTAAAAACTAGAAGTGTTTGTGAAAGACAAAAATACAGCAAAAACAAAAATAATAAATTGTAAAAGATAGTCTGAAAAATCTATTCGGGATTGATAAATAGCTGATAACACTGTACCATGATACCATCAACCATTTTCAACAAAAGAATTGTTATTAACTTACTTGCTGAGAGTAAGATGAACTTAAAGTGCTTCATGGCAGTTTACTAAACCTAATTATGATAACTCTGTGCCATGATACTGTCAACCATTTTCAACAAAAGAATTGTTATTAACTTACAAGCTGAGTAAGATGAATTTAATTAAAGTGTTTCATGACAGTTTACTAAACCTAATTATGATAACTCTGTGCCATGATACTGTCAACCATTTTCAACAAAAGAATTGTTATTAACTTACAAGCTGAGTAAGATGAACTTAATTAAAGTGTTTCATGACAGTTTACTAAACCTAATTATGATTGTAGTTTCGTATGTTAAAATGATAATAAAAAATTATTTTTATAAAATGGAGTTATGTTTGAACTTAAACCACAAGGAAACTTAAAACGTTTTTTTTATGGTGCTGAAAGTTTAACAGAATTTTTATCAATTTATTTCTTTACCCTTGCATTCACGAATGTTATGGTCACTTTTTTCACCTCTGTTGACTTGTACGTATGTTTTTTTTTCATTGCTGTTGGGAAGGTGGGAGGTGTCAAAGCACTGATTCTAGTTGGAAATAAAAATAGGTTTTTAAATACTGTTATATGATAAGTTTTATATGTAAGTAACACAATTATAAAACACGATCATTTTAACAATTACGTAGAGAAAGTTGCCCCCCCCCACCGGTGTGTCAGTGGTAGGTTTACGGACTTACAACCCTAAAATCCGGCGTTTGATTCCCCGCGGTGGACACGGAAGATAGCTCAATGTGGCTTTTCTCTAAAACAAACAACCAAATCAGAGAAAGTTCTTGGAGTTTCTTGCATAGATTAAAAAAAATGTCTCTCAATAACAAGAATTAGATTGTACAAGTGATAAATGCGCTACGATTTTTGAAATACTGTTCTTCTGTTGTAAAGATTGGCCTGGCATGATCAGGTGGTTAGGGTACTCGACTCGCAATCTGGCGGGTCGCGGGTTCGAATCCCCGTC
>NW_013667450.1:246843-250112 GCF_000517525.1 Limulus polyphemus
AACAGCAACTTATATTAAAGTTTTTCTTCATTACCCATTCAAGCCGTCTCCAGCCATTATTAGTCTCAAAGTGGGTTCCTCGTCATCGAATTCGAATTAGTTATAGTTTACATAGAATAAAGTAAATTAATTATAATAGAGACGTATTTTTGGACGTCATAAGTAGAATAGGGCATGGTGTAAGGAAAGGAGCCCATACAGGATGAGCTACAAATTTTGAAAGTCAACATAGGAAGACGTCATAGAAATCAACCAATTACAGACTAGTTCCTCGTCGATAAACATAATGTTTTTTCGTTGTTAAGAGCTCTGACTGGTAGACACGGCTTTGCGAAATATTCAGTCATAATGGGAGAAAATCAAGTCAGGCCTGTAGCTATTGTTGTTTGTATACGTCTAGACTGTTCAGAGAAACAACCTGTTTTACTAAAGGACTAGTATTGTGAAACCAACTTTCGACGTATGTCCACATATACAGGTAAGACTAAGTGGTATTCCAAAGATATCAGTCTTTCTATCGTAAGCAAATAAGATATTTCGAGATACATTAAATATAAATATAATTTAAATAAAAGGGAGAAAGCGTAGTCACTACGCTATTTATAATTCTAAAGCGTGGCTCATTATATATGCATATAATTTATTCATTTATTATCAAATAATTTATTATAAGGGTCACGGGTAACAGTTTGGCATACTGTGATTTATCGATCAAATTTCTTGTCAACAATAATTTTGCACGTAACATCGGAAACATTAACATTACTTTGAATTACGAGTAACTTGGTGAAACCAAAAGTAAACATCAGTTTTGATCGTAACGCATTAGATGTAGACATCAGTTCTTACTGGCAGCAGCTCGCACGTAAACATTTTTTTTTATTTTCTTGTAACATCCTACATGTTAACTGTAGTTTTTGCCCGTAACAGTCTAGATGTCGAAATTAGATTTCGATTGTAACATCTGAGAGGAATCTGTTATCGTTAAGACATTAGATCTTTGTTCGTATGTAAAGGAAAACATCTAACCGCTTGTGAAGTACCACAGTTGTACAGCGGTAAGCTTACGAACTTACAACGCTAAAATCTGAGGTTAGATTCCCTGCGATGGACAGAGTAAGTAGCCCAATGTGGCTTTGATCTAAAACATATGAAAAATTATTACCTTTATAATATACACCTGGAAAAAAGTTAAGCACTTTTTCAAGTGATTCAGATTCGACGTTTTTGTGACTGATTATAAATTACCATTCAATCTAAACGTGTTTATCAAATGAAATTATGCATTATTGGGCACAAGAAAACAAGATTATCACCGTAAAATAACAATTTTTAATTTACATATCATGACATCAAAATATGGGCAGTTTTCACGCTTAAAATTATCTTTAATAAGTATTGTCAGTGAAAGCTCAAAAACGTTATTGAATTGTCAAATCACATTACAAAATGTCAATCATGACCCACACATTGATAATTAGTCATCGAACTTTTTTCCAGGTGTATAGTTTATAATAGCTTCCTTTTAATTGTTAGTTTTCCATTATTTTGTTTTGTTAATTTGTTAGTTTCTTAATTTACTTTTTGATAAATCTCAATTTTAGTTTGATAACTGTTTCGCCTCTTTCTTCAAATTCTCAAGCAGTCTGTTTGTTTATAGTTAAGCACGAAACTACCTACACAAAGGGTGCTCTGCCCACCACCCAACAAATTAAGAAAACAAATAACAAATTTATTAGACAGTAATTATAATAATAAAAGGGTGGGTCTGTGTGTGTGACCGCCAGAACTCCAAGAGGAAAGAACCTAGAAACCTGAAATTTTACACACATACTAAGTGAGGGTCTGTATCTGGGTGTTATTACTTATCCACGTACGTGAGCGCATCTTTTTTTGTGAGGCAAACTAGCCAAAAAAAAAAAAAAAACAAATAGAAAAGAATATGTGACCGCCATAGCCACTGCCATCCAGTGGCACAGCGGTATATCTGCCGACTTACAACGCTACAAACCGGGTTTCGAACTCGTGGTGGGCAGAGCACAGATAACCCATTGTACATGCACGAGGAACTCCTACCAATATAGAACTACGCGAAACTGGCAGGTGTATCTCGTGACACCTAACTCCAACTAACACTATAGAAAATAAAAAATAACTTGACACGTGTAGAAAAGTAACAGAAGTAATCTTTGAACACTTACAACTGAAACCCATGCATTAAACACATAACGTAGACGCCCCATAAAACAATACTACATAACACGCGTCATAAACCTTAAAATTCAAATTAATATAATTCATGCATAAATAAAACGTAATATCAAACACTAATATAAATTAAGTGGTTAGATTTCTGTAACAGTATAGATAACTCAAATAACAATCCTAAAGAATTTTGGAAAAAATCTTAAATCCATAACACCAAACAAAAATTATAACGTGATGTTTCACCATATAGCATTACAGCCAGAACTGATACACCAAACAAAAATTATAACGTGATGTTTCACCATATAGCATTACAGCCAGAACTGATACACCAAACAAAAATTATAACGTGATGTTTCACCATATACTTTCCTGTTAAGCATGTCGTGTTGGTCTGATAGTGTGTTATCATCTGTGTTGGAAAGCTTGGATTAAATAGTGTGGGGGTTTGTGTTGATGTAATTATTTACATATCTTTGATTATGTGTGTTAAAGTTTGGAGAATGTAAGTTATTAAAGGCTGTTTCGCAATAATAGATGAGTAGATAGGCCTTAACTGTATCAGTTCTGGCTGTAATGCTCCAGTCATTATTAACCCTACTTTGTAAACTTATATTAAAGTTTTTCTTCATTACCCATTCAAGCCGTCTCCAGTCATTATTAACCCTACTTTGTAAACTTATATTAAAGTTTTTCTTCATTACCCATTCAAGCTGTCTCCAACAGTTATTAACCCTACTTTACTATATTAAAGTTTTTCTTCATTACCCATTCAAGCCGTCTCCAACCATTATTAGTCTTATAGTTACTTGATTATTATTAAATGATTTGTAAACAGATTATTTTAGGCGATGAGTTTTGGATGTTTGATAGGAGGTTGTTGGTTTTACAAAACTAAAGCACTATTTTGGTGATTGTATAACAAACTGCCGTTCCTCACCCTGTCTAGGAACTGTGTTTTTATGTTAATTCTTAACTTTCCAAGGGTGAGACGGCTTGAATGGGTAATGAAGAAAAACTTTGATATAAGTTTACAAAGTAGGGTTAATAATGACTGGAGA
>NW_013667451.1:0-5787 GCF_000517525.1 Limulus polyphemus
CAAAAAGGGCTTTAAATATAAGATTATTCAACCCAAATCACCCCCATCTAACAGATCATGACGTCTTATTATAAAATAAACCCCTCCTTTCGGATTATATTTACTCTGGATGAATAAACGTTCTATTTTATTTAGCTTTTTACGCGACATAATACTTTTTCGTTAGTGTCTCAATTTTGAATTTTCTGACGAAATAAACACTAGACGTTATTCTACTATTAATTCTGCTTCAAAAACATAATACTTTTTCGTTAATGTTATAATGTCTCAATTTTGAATTTTCTGCCGAAATAAACACTAGACGTTATTCTTCTATTTATTGTGCTTCAAAAAAGCATTGTTTTTCAAGTTTCAAAAAATTGACATTTTTGCCGAAAATACCATGGCTATAGCCTTCATGTTTTTTGCTAAAATTTTGAAAAAAGTTATTTTTCCTCATATTTCAATACAAAGATGACCCGTGAAATGCAATATTCAGAATTGATATCCTTTCATCGAAATATTTATTCCATAATCTTATATTAAAATAGGAGAGCTTCGATTTTTCTTTTTTCTTCAGGTATAATAAACAAAAGAAGGGCTTTAAATAGAATAAGATATAACCATTTGAAGGCGAGAAACAATTCCATGATCAAAAAGATGAGAGAATACACAAAACAAGTAATGTATATAAATTCTGCATTAACGTAATGACAAGTAAACTAATTGTAACACCTTATATATCCTATTGGTTCCTGATATAATCATATCTATATTGCTACATATCATGATAATATTTTGCTTCATAACATTTCTTAATTACTACTGAAATATATTAGTGAAAAATATATTTTTGTTGATTGTTTTATAGTTAAGCATAAAGCTACACAAAAGGTTATCAGAACTGTTGCAAGAGCTTCCTTCTAATGCAACTCGAACAAAAGAAGGTGATATTTATCACTCTGACATCATTCAAGAGTAAACTCTCAGTAGTCAGAGGCTATTTGGAAAGTGGTTCAATCCAAAACAGTATTATGTTTAAAGTTGAAATGAAGAAATCATACTTTAGTCTTCAGTAGTTGGCTCTGTCGTTGGGATATTTCGTTAAACGTTCATGATTCTGCCTTTTAGTAGGCAGTTTGTAATGTATGAGTAGTTACTTAGTTTAATTATGAAATAGAACTCACGTGAATATATACATAGCTATATTGTTATTTTGGTACGTTACGTAGAATAGATATATAGATTAGCTTTATGCATTTAGATATATTTTTAGATCAAACTTTATTCATGGGTATAATATTGTTCATGAATATTCTTACAGTAAATGTGACAATTGTTTATGTTTCTGGATTTATATATTTCTATATTTAAGTCTACATTTATGATTAATCTATCGTTATTTTTATGTTTGTTTCATTACGTTTTTTTATCACACCTATTTAATGTTATATAATTTTTTGGTAGTTTATATACGTGACTTTAAACACCATTAACTTTAAATACTCACATTCAGTGGTTTACAAAACGTTGCTATATGCAACATAAACATCACTTGGCCCATACGCTGCATGAGACGTCGTTCTGTTTGAATATTCCTAACACTAGTATCTTTGTAGAGGTCATTGAGCGATATGTATTTCAGAATTTCTAACTGTCTCTCCTAGACTTATGTCAACTGATCAGCGAGTATCAAAAATGCTTTCAATAGGAAACTAACACCGAGAAACGGAGAAATAGTTTATTAGTTGTTGTGTGTTTTTCCACAAAGCAGAGAGTGGTACAATAGGATCAGTATGAGGGTACTTACTTCTGAATATCTAAGTTGACCATCACGAAATAAGATTATCTGAACACTTTTTTTATTTCGAATTCCTTAACTCCTGTAACAAATTAAGTAAAGCGTTTTTTAATATTATGTGAACACAAATAGAAGAAGAAATATTTCACGACCTTTACCCATAGCTTCGTTTTGTCTATGATTTGGACAATGCTTAAGATGTGGTTGGATAACACTTGAAACATTAAGAATTAGTCTGAGCCAGAGCATGTTTACGTTCTGAATATACTTGTTTTGTGAGGACGGAAAAAATGATTATGTTATGCACTTTTCCATTCAATCACATGTGTTACTTCAGTTATACTTGAAGCAAATGTATAGTTTTTATATAACTGAAATTTTTGTAAAATTTTAATGTCAGCCATAAGAGACAAGCACCTCCATTGCCAGTTCGAAAATTAAAATTGTATAATACACAGGTAAGTGACAAATCTGATGAGAAATTGGCTTCATAGTCATTTATTAAAAACTTAAACAATTTATCTGCTAAATAATCCATAATAATAAATTAGTATGAAGAAGATTATGTATGGTTCAAAGTTACATAAATATAAAATGAATATAAGGAACAAGAAAAAAATGAAACAATGTGAACACAACACGTAGATAATACATTATATCTCAATACAGTGGCGTGCAGAGGTTCTATGATGCCTGGAGCCTTCTACCTAAGACCTTGGGAAAGGGAGTAAAGGGTTTTACTATTCGATTCGACTCATTGCTTTGGATGCTCTCCGGATATGGATGCCGGGACCCCGGCACCTTTCGCCCCCTTTGCACGCTACTGTCTCAATATGAAGCTTTATCCACGAAATTGAGATTTTGGCGCTATGGCTTGATATACCAACTCTACAGTCCGTTACTGTTATAGAACATTAACTGAATAGATCGATTATTTAGACAAAGTTGGTTGTTTCTAGTTTTAGTTTTTCGTTGATTCCAGTAACTGTAAAGCCAGCCTCCATTCTGAACTTGATGAGAAGGTTCAGTTCCTCGTGCCTGTTTCTGTCACAAGCACACAGAAACTATATGGATAGAAAAAAAAGGCACGAGTTCTCTGTGCTTCATGCTGCAAGATCTCAAGTCGACGAATGATCGAGAATATGCTTGAGCATTTTGCTACAAGACTAGGCAGCGTTCTAGAATCTTATGCTTGAGAAAACAGATAAAATAAGGATATCAATACATAACAAAAGAAATCATATAATTATCCAAAATCTATAAGGAGGAATGCTGCACCTCTTATGAGCTGCTTCAGAATGCGAACACGGTAGAAGAGTAGCCTCAGTTAACTAGAGTCTGGGAATATGTCATTTCGTGTAAAATTCGAGTTTTGATAAGCAATAATGAGAAAATATATGAAAATAATTATATTATGAGGCAGCATTGTCAGAAATATTTGAACGTTTTGTTGAAAGATTATTTGAAACCGTCAAATGTTCTTAAAAGTTTAGGCATCAGAGTCAGTTTTGGCTGTTATGATCAAATAATATGCTTTGAAAATTGAGAAAACTCATCAAAAGTTTCGAGTTCACAAGGACATCAATTTCCGCACGCATGGTTGGTTGCAAACTGTTCTTCAATTGATTTTTACAGAGAAGAGTAAAAAAGTAAGTTACTTTAGGTGTCTCAGTTTATTCATACACCAGTTTTAGCAATTGATATTACAAGTTTTGTACTTGTAAAAAAACTTTAGTAACAATATCTATTCTTTCAACTGAAAAACTCTGAAATAACTCCCAAATAAATAAAAAATGATTGAACATTATCAATCGCGTAAATATAACTCAATCGATAAAACTCGCTTTTTAATTCCTTATATCTTGAAAAACAGTGAATAATCAGAGAATCCTTAAATGTGCACCAACCCTTCGTTTCGGGTGGGGTGAAAATATAGACATTATGTGGCACAAACCACCACTGCTACTGTCAGAACCATTTTGAAGTTTGGAGTAGATACATTCCATTATTTAATATCGTGTGTAAATTTATTTACGTAAATTACAATGCTTTCATACGCAAAATATCTAATTTTTGTATTAAGTGTTAAGGTTTGTGAAGTAATGTTTCTCTCGTGCTTTTTTTCACATCTTGCCTATCTGTCAGGCAAAGTAATTTTCATCTTAACATTAAAATACTTTTGTACATCAGAATATTTCGAGCTTTCATATGCGAAAATTGTATAATGTCCAAATAGTTACCAAACGTTTCCTAAAGAGAAAACTTTATATTTTATCTATTGTCTTCAGTAATCAATTTCTGTTTGGGTCCGAAAACTTTGAACGATCTCGCAACCAACCATGAAAAATTATGAAATAAGCATAAATTATGCATCTTTCATTCTGGAATGAACACAAAGGGATTTAAATTGATAGTTATTGGACGAGCATAAAGACGTGCTTGTTGTGCAAATATAAGGTAGTGACAGTACTTACTTATATTGTATTTTAAGTAAAGGTTGTTAATAATAGTTCAGTAGTCTCCATCTATTGTGAGATAACTGAACTTCCAAGTATTTCTTTCTTAACTTTTTCTCCATCTATTGAGAGATAACAAAACTTCCAAGTATTTTTTCTTAATTTTTTTCTCCATCTATTGAGAGATAACTGAATTTCCAAATTATTTTTCTCCACCTATTGACAGATAACTAAACTCCCAAGTATTTTTCTTTATCTACTGAGAGATAACTGAACTTCCAAGTATTTTTTCTTAATTTTTTCTCAACCTATTGAGATATAACTGAACTCCCAGGTATTCTTCTTCATCTACTGAGAGATAACTGAACTTCCAAGTATTTTTTCTTAATTTTTTATCCATCTATTGAGAGATAACTGAACTCCCAAGTATTCTTTTTCATCTACTGAGAGATAATTGAACTTCCATATATTTTTCTCCATCTCTTGAGAAATAAGTGATATTCAAAGTATTTTTTCTTAACTTCTTTTCTCCATCTATTGAGAGATAACTGAACTTCAAAGTATTTTTTCTACATCTGTTGAGAGATAACTGACTTCAAAATATTCTTTTCTTAATTTTTTCTCAACCTATTGAGATATAACTGAACTTCCATGTATTATTTCTCCATCTATTGAGAGATAACAAAATTTCTAAGTATTTTTTCTTAATTTTACTTCTCAATCTATTGAGAGATAACTGAACTTCCAAGAATTATTCCTTATTATTTGTTTCTCCATCTATTGAGAGATAAGTGAACTTACAAGTATTTTTTCTCCATCTGTTGAGAGATAACTGAACTTCCAAGTATTTTTCTTTTAATTTTTTCTCCACCTATTGAGAGATAACTGAAATTAAAAATATTTTTTCTTAATTTTTTTGCTCCATCTATTGAGAGGTAAGTGAACTTCCAAGTATTTTTCCTAATTATTTGTTTACTACATCTATTCAGAGATAACTGAACTTCCAAGTATTTTTTCTTAATTTTTTCTCTATCTATTAAGAGATAACTGAACTTGCAAGTAGTTTTTTAATTTTTTCTCCATCTATTGAGAGATAACTGAACTTTCAAGTTTTTTTTCTTATTTTTTCTCAATCTATTAAGAGATAACTGAATTTACAAGTAGTTTTTTCATTCTATCTCCATCTATTGAGAGATCACTGAACTTCCAAGTATCTTTTCTACATGTATTGAGAAATAACTGAACTTCAGAGTATTTTTTCTTAACTTTTTGCTCCATCTATTAAGAGATAACTGAACTTCAAAGTATTCTTTCTCCATCTATTGAGATATAACTGAACTCCCAAGCATTTTTTCTTAACTTTTTCTCTCCATCTATTGAGAGAAAAATTAACTTCAAAGTATTTTTTCTTAATTTTTTCTCCATCTATTGAAAAATAACTGAACTTCAAAGTATTTTAATTAATTTCTTTTCTCCATCTATTGAGAGATAACTGAACTTCCAAGTATTTTTTCTACATCTGTTGAGAGATAACTGAACTCCTAAGTATTT
>NW_013667451.1:6787-11181 GCF_000517525.1 Limulus polyphemus
ATGTATTTATCCCTATCTATATTTCTTCTTGAAGTGCATTGTCTGCCTTGTAATATACTTTTTCACATTTTTCAGGGCTTGGGTTGGCCTGGTTGTCAATGCATTCGACCTCCAAACTTCGGGGCGCGAGTTCGAATACCATCAGCGAACATGCTCGCCCATTCAACCGTGAGAGCGTTATAATGTAGCAGTCAACTACACTAGTCGTTGGTAAAGAGTAGCCCAAGAGTTGGTGTTGACTAACTATATTCCCTCCAGTCCAGGGGTCTCTAAGCCTCTCGCTGTCCGATTATGGAAATAGGGGTTACATACACTGCACCTTTCGGTTACATGCACTGCGGCTTTCGGTTACATGCACTGCACCTCTCGGTTACATGCAATGCGTATCTCGGTTACATGCATTGCAACCTCTTAGTTACGTGCACTGACCCTCTCGGTTATATGCATTGCGTATCTCGGTATCTTGCGTTTTTACCAAATTTGATAAAAAAAGGAAAACTTTTCTTGTTATTTGAGTTGCCGACCCTTGCTCTACACTAACAATTCTAAATTAGCGCGGATAGCCCTCGTGTAGCTTTGCTCGAAATTCAAAACTAGCAAACATACAAACACGTCTGTCAACATATTTTACATGTTATTATATCTCGGCAAAAGAATAAAAAATGAGAATAACTGCTAAACATAAAAATTATTATTACTCTATAAATGCCAATTTTGGTAATGATTTCAAGTTTCATAAATATTCCAGGCCTTTTTCAGTGTATACATTAACAAATATTGAGCGCAAGGTACGACAGTAAGTAAAAAGCTCGAAATGTCCATATGGCAAAAATAGTTTTTCAGTTACTTGTGACAAACGACTGATAGTTCTCAAATTTTTCAATCAAAAAATACCTCATGCAGATGAATGATCTTCTAAGGACGTTGAATATCTTCTGGCTGCACAATATGTAATGGATGCTAAACAAGTTTAAGATGACCCCCAAACAGCTATGCGCCAAACACGAAGTGTGACATTCCAAGGCCATAAAGTAACAGAAGGTGTCTGAAAATGCAAATAATGTAAGAGCCATGATGCGTACTGATGCTGCTGTTGAACTTCTGAAGAATGTTCGGGGATCATCAACATACTGGTAACATGTACTATATGATGTTCTTACCATAGTAAGGCAACTAGAAACTCCAACTTGGTTTCTGACTTTGTCAGCAGCAGACATGCACTGATCAGAAGTTATACAGAACATTGCCCGTCATTATGGTAAGAAATTTACTAATGAACAAGTTGCAGCAATGTCTTGGGAAGAAAAGTCTTTATGGTTGCAAATAAACCCAGTGACTGCAGCCTAATAACTCCAATACTGCCTTGACACATTTTCCCATGATTTTTTGTGTAGCAAGGCTAACCCAATAGGAGAGGTCAGTGATTACTTCATATGGATTGAATTTCAAGCCAGATGATTTCCTCCCGCCCATACCATGATCTGGATAAAAGACGCACCAAACATTGACACAAACACTGGTGAAGAGGTCACTAGATTCATCGGGAAATATCAGACCTGTGAATCAAGCAGACTTCAGAGGAACATGCAGGCGCAATGGAACTCTTAGATTCCACTTTTTCATGCTCCTACCTTGGAAAAATTGATTTTTTGTTAACCAGATTCAACAAATCCCAATGTTGATGTTGAACAATCAAACAGGAACTGCTTGGTAGGATAAAAAAATTATACTTGACAATGAAACACCAGAGGACATCACAACCCAAAAACTACTAAACAAAGCTGGTGTAGAGATTGATCAATACACACTTGCTCTAATGCCGTCTGAAAGTGTCATTCATATAATCCTCAAGCGAGAACCACATTCAAAGTGGATCAACAGTCACAATATGGATGTGTTGAGAGCATATCATGGAAATATGGACTTCCAGTATATTGTTGATCTGTATGCATCCATCAGGTATGTGATCAACTATATGCTGAAAACTTAGCGAGCAATGAGTGAACATATTACACAAAGTAACAAAATAAACTCAATTAGATGATATCAGAAGTCAATTTCGCAAACTTGGATCGACTTTCCTAAACCACAAAGAAGTCAGTGCTCAGGAAGCTCCATATTATATTCTTTCTCTTCCATTGAAGCAGTCCAGTATGCAGGTAATATTCATCCACATCAGCCTAAAGGGAAAACGCATTCATATGATGAAACCACTGTCAACCATACAGGAGATGGATAATTATTCTGAAGATTTGTTTTGCAACAGTTTGACTGACAGATATGCAACAAGACCAAATGACCTGGATGACATGTGTCTTACTACGTTTGCTGCAAACTATTGTTCAGATTCTCGTGAAGATCAATCAGACAATGATCACCAGCCTGTTGTCATCGCAATGGATGATAAGCATAATAAATATAATGCTGTGAGGATCACTCTTAAAGATGGTAAGGGTCCAATGCACAAGCGCCAGAAGGAATCCATCATTCGATTTCACAATAAACGAGAGGGAGAAACAAAAATTCGAAATCTGTTGATGCACTACCGGCCATGGCGAAATAAAGATGATGACCTAAAGGGCAATATGACACCTACCAAGCCCACCATACTGCGATTCAGAACGTAGTTCAACTAAACAAACAGAACGACACGCACGATGTCAACATTATTGAACAAGTCCTTGCTGATTTAAAAGATTTTGATCCCCATGTACATGCTTAGGATTTTCTTACACTTGGGGTGGAACAGCAACAAGGTGACGAACAAAAAGAAGGCTATGTGCAAGAGAGACAAGTCGACCCAGTAGATATCTCCAACAATCCACATTTAGATAACCATTGCCAAGACGACAATCAAAATGCCGAGTTTCATGCCAGGTGTCAGTGAAGCAAGTAAAGTTTGCGGATTTACTTAACTGTGTGCACACTGCTTCATGCACTGAAAACAACAGCACTCTGTTGGAGTCGCGTGAAATAGATCCCCACGATCCTGGATACCGACACGATGCACTACATGTGTTCAGGGGCAATTCTGAAGTCAATGAACATAATTTTTCAGTGAATTACAGGTCAATATAATTGAAATCAAAGCAGTAGATTATACAAAAGCTAAGCATAGGCCAACAGAAGTTGACTTACAAAAAATGTCATAGAAAATTTCTCCATAGTACAAATAGAGAGAAAAAACTCTCTATGCTATTGGTTCAAATGGAGTTCAGTTAATGCAGTGACATTTCAAATGTTATTAGTTTAAAAATCTTATAAGGCACAGAATCAGTCAGTTAAGAAAAAATACAAGTGTAATCAAAAACTCAATATCATAATTTTGTTAAGAATATAATGTGGTCCTTACAAATTATTTATAAAAAAAAATGCTGGAAATTGGACATGAATAAAACGTGTACTTATAAAGTGGCATTATAATAAACGTCATTCTATATTTCTAATCGTATCACTTCTCTGTAGTTTAATTCGGTGAAATAATTTAAAGCTTGCTTATGTTGTGAAGTCGATAATTAGGGACAGAATTTTCCAAATGGCGACACATCCATGGCTCTCAAATTTTGAAGTTATGGCTTGAAGACAAATAAAATCGGTGGATAGGTGGCGTAATTGTTTGTTTAGAATTAAGCACATAGCTATATAATGTGTTATATGTGTTCTGCCCACCACGCGTAGGCGAAAATGTAACCCAACTGTATCTCATGGGAACATCATTGGGGATAGGATTTTTCTTTTTTTCTTAATTCTTCAAGTGTCCCTAATCATCCCACCAGGGAGTGATTAGAGACGAACATTTTGAACTACCTGTAGTCCCTTTTTCTCTAACAGTAGTTTGTATAGGGACAACCAGTAAAATAGTTTGTTTGCTTTAGAAAAAAGCCAGATTGGGCTATATGTTTTGACCACCGCGTGGAATCGAACTTCTACATTTAGCGTTGTAACAACATAAACTTACCGTTAACCCACCAGGGGACATTTCAATAAAAAGTAAGCACAACAGTTATAATCTTGACCTTCATATTTTGCAAAAACGACAGATTCAAGTTTTTGTGCATTGTTTATCTTTTATTGTGCTTGTGATAAATCAAGAACCGTTCGGCTAGTTACATAAAAAATCATTAGAGGGCGGCTTGTTTAAGAAAAAAAAATCATAATTTTATGATAAATGAAAGATTTATTCGTAAAATTGTTTAGTAATTGTTAAACACAAAGCTATACAATGGGCTATATACACTCTGCCCACCATGGTATCGAAACCCAACTTTTAGCATCGTAAGCCTGACGACTTACCGCTGAGCCACTGGATATGGCCCGGCATGGCCAGGTGGTTAGGGCACTCGACTCGCAATCTGAGGGTCGCGGGTTCGATTTCCCGTCACACCAAACATGCT
>NW_013667451.1:11859-29845 GCF_000517525.1 Limulus polyphemus
AAACAAACAAACCACTGGATATAGCCACGAATTTGTTTTCGTTGCTGAGATAAATCAAAGATCCTATATCGTTAAGACAGCCCACTCCCTTCCCTTACAGGCCTAATTAAATTTTAAACACGACATCTAGTGGCTGGTTTGATAGCAGTTACCAAGTCACATATTCAACTTCATACTTTGTAACATGTTCGAGAGTTTATACTTTGTAATTGGGAATGTTTTGTTTTTGTTGTCCTTTTTTGATATGTGATCATATCGACTGGTGAAATAATGTAATATTTGTGCCCTTGTTCACACTTTAGTATGTGTTATTTCAAACAGGAGGCTACTTTGGCCCAATGGTTCGTATGCCAGACTATGGATAAGATTTTCCGTGGTTAGCACCCGTTACTGCCATAAAAAATCGCGCTTCGTTGTTTGTAGTTAAGCACAAAGCAACACAAATAGCTATCTGTGCTCTGCCCACCACGGGTATCGAACCCCGGTTTCTAGCGACGTAAATCCGCGGACATTCCACTGTGCCACTAGGGAGCCGCGCTTTGCACTTTGGAGTGACAGTAAAATCCTATTATTCAATTAGAGTAACCGAAAAGTTGGCGGTGGGTGGTATTGGATACTTGCATTCCCTATAGCCCATCACTCCAAAATTAGGAACGACTCGTGCAGCTAACCCCAGTGTAGTTTTGGGCGAAATTCAACAAGCAACAGGTGGCCAAATTTGATGTTAAATGTTTAAGAAGTTTTTAGTTGTAATATAAATCCTTGTGATGTCACAACAATTGAACATGATACAGTGAGAAGTTTTATATTCGAAGCACTTGAAACTGTTAGCAGTAAACTAGAAGAAACGCTTCAAGTATTATTCTATATTTAATCAAATATGTTTATTGACTTTTATATTAGCATGTTTTTCAAACATAAGATACCCCATTAAAACTTGTGGACACCAAAAAGTGGCCCAATGATGAAATTGTTAATATAGGCTTAACTGGAAAGTGAAATATTTATTATGGTACAAAGATGGTAACTACCGTGTATAAGTACACTTTACGAATACTTTAACTTCAAAATCTTACGATTTCGTTTCTTACATGGAAACCTTTCAGACTTAAAACAATTAGATGTTTTTAGGGCATAATGATATCCGACATACATGCACAGAATGGGTAGGGTGATGATAATATTTGAAAAACTTTTTCTGCTCTACATTTCGTTAGTTGTTTGTTTTGTACTTTCCTCACAAGTAGGAAGCACCAGTAATGTTAAGACACTGTTTGAATGTACAACAGGGAAGACTTCTGTGAACGTTAGATTTCCTGTGTTCGTTGTTAGCGCACATTTTACCATTTTAAAATTGAATTTTCATTCTTTTGTCCTTTACAGGTACACTGCATGATATCTAACAAACAAGTTTAAAATATCTTCAAAACCAAAACTTCAGAAACGTTGTGCATAGGATAAATCAAACCGGGACAACAAAGGAAAACCAAACACGGGTGAATAAATAAACCAAATCTTTATTCACAATATTTGTCTTAGTCACCAAACTGGTCAGCTTCTTCGAATGGTTTTCTCTGTGGACAACAGGTTTACTCCTAACTAATTGGAGTAGAGTCCATGATTTAAATTGGGGAATTTTTTTTGGCAATCAGTAATTAATTAAATACATAAATCCAAACTTGGAATGATATTACACATTATTTTTTAACTTTTGGCGATATAACTAGTGAGGTATTGTATGTGTATGCTCTCTATCAAACCTGCCGCTTGGAGCGCTCTGGTTAGCCTTTCTCATTGTACCTCAAGAGCTGAGTTGACCGTCTTGACAGTATAAGTTAAATTTCCATAACTCATTGAACTCAATGTATATATTGATTATATTGCAAGCATATGGAGAACAGATGGCGTTAAATTATATCTGTTTATGCCTGTAATCGAAACAAGTAACAAGGCTCCTCTCCAAAAATTCTCTGCTATTTACATTAACCAATTAGATATCCCAAAGAGGACGACATCTACAGGAAAACTTTACAACGTAAATATAATGTATAATGTTATATATATATGAAAGCATAGAGATTATAATGATGCAAATCTGCCAAGTTGAACAGGGAGGCGTAGCTTACTAGTGGGGTCCGGGGATATATCCCTCGGATTTTCTTTTTTTTTTAAGTTTAGAAGTCTAAAACGCTTTCTGAAAGGCTCGTTATCTGTATCGGTCGTATCAGTATCAGATTGTGACTGCTAGTCCCTGTCCGCCATGTTTGCAACTCCGTTAGAACAATTTGGCGCTGTTACCAATCGGCTCCCCTCAGAAATTTTCATTTTAAGCGTTGGTAACCGTAGCCTGCTCTGGCGGCAGGGATACGAAGGGGCAGCACTCATGATACTACTGCGGACTGTGTATATCGATTGTAAATCATAGCGATATCGAAAAGCTAGTGCGTTGTTTGAATGGATTTTAGTAAAAAAAAAATTGTTTTTGAAAAATGATTTCCGGGAGATTTTTAAAAACTTCCGAGAGATTGGTCCAAATTTCTAGAGACTCGGCAGGTCTGGTGATGATGTTTTTATATCGTTGTAATGTACTAAAAATGTGAATCATTTAAGCTGAGATATTATGTGCTCATTTTGTTCGTCTAACTTCGTTGAATATAATATTTACACTGGCACTTCATTTTTACTGAGTTATTTCTTGGTTCACTAACTAACACATATGCAATTGTCAACAATTTCCAAGTCTTTAATGGTTTTATGTATATAAGATACAATTTGATAATTTTTTACCATCGAACAATAAATTAGTCGCAATCTTATAACATTGCTCACACACCTAAATTAATTTAAGTTACTGTATAATAAATTAGTCGCAATGTTATAACATTACTCACACACCTAAATTAATTTAAGTTACTGTATAATAAATTAGTCGCAATGTTATAACATTACTCACACATCTAAATTAATTTAAGTTACCGTATAATAAATTAGTCGCAATGTTATAACATTACTCACACACCTAAATTAATTTAAGTTACCGTATAATAAATTAGTCGCAAATGTTATAACATTACTCACACACCTAACTTAATTTAAGTTACTGTATAATAAATTAGTCGCAATGTTATAACATTACTCACACACCTAAATTAATTTAAGTTACTGTATAATAAATTAGTCGCAATGTTATAACATTACTCACACACCTAAATTAATTTAAGTTACTGTATAATAAATCAGTCGCAATGTTATAACATTACTCACACACCTAAATTAATTTAAGTTATCGTATAATAAACTGAAAAGTACTCAAAACCTCATAAATCTCCAGTGGCTTGACGCTAAGCCTGAAGGCTTATAACGTTAAAAAATCTGGTTTTGATACCTGCGATGGGCACAGCACAGATAGCCCATCGTGTAGCTTTTATATGCTTAACCACAAACAAACCCATCCCAAGTCTACAACTAAGGAAACAGTAGGTTTTGATTCATTATCTAAGTTGAGAATGGCAAGATATTATAATAATAATTCAGATGAATTACATTACTTTCTTTAGCAAACAATACATTACTTTCTTTAGCATATAACGAAAAACTAAACAATAATGGTTTAAATATATGAAGCAACATATTTGTACCAGATGCGTATATATATATACATATTGAAATTTATGAATATTTCTCTCAAATAAAATTGATTATACATTTCTATTAAGATAAATTAGCTCGCTATCTATGATCCTTCCTAGTGTGATGCAGGAATACCGTGTTCCCCCTACTATCTACAGTGATATATATATATATTAATTAATCATTATTTAGTTATCGCTCTATTGTGGCTGAAACAAGTGGTCCAAGGTGTCTGATATTATTTTGTTCTAACCAACTCAGCTCTTTGCTTTGTTCTTTTGTACATGGATTACAACTTCTTAGAACTATAATATACTTTGTTGGCCGAACCATGACTTCAACTAAAACTGATAGGTGGCCAATGTTATCAGAGAATAGAGGTCATGAGGTGATGCTGTCTGCAATAGCAACAACAAACAACGAGTTGTGAGAATAATGAAATGGTTATATTTTAGAGAACATACTACGTGTTTCGGCAGAACATTGATCTGTGTATGACCTACAGCTAAGCCTTTAGGGCTTATATACAAGTGCAAAGACAAAAAACGCTAGAGTTTAATGTTAAGGAATGTTATCACCTAGCGACAGGATTATAGCTAATAACAAGGTGAAGGCTAGTCAAACCTGAAAGGCTGTAAACGAAAGCTATGTGAATAAACATAGTGTATGCCCCCCCCCCCAGAATCAAACAACTTCATTATGCTTATAAATCGTTGTTTGTCACTTTACTATTATATTAACATAATATGCTTCCATACACAAGTAAAACAACCTGATGTTTGAAACCCAGGCGCTTTCTTTGTATTCGTTTTACTCCCAGTTTTTGTAGAAAGAGGACCTTTCGATCTCAGCATTTTTAGTTTTGAGGTAACTTCCGTACTGTCCGTATTCGCCCGTGGATACTTCAGATTTCAGTGTTTTTGTGTTGCAATAAATAAAGATGTTATTCATTTTACTTAAAGCGTCCAAGATACTATCATCGCACTAACTCCGAACACTCAGTTGAATATTCCCATCTGGAAAGTTTACTCAAAATCACTGGGCCGAATGTAGCGTTATTCACGGGTATTTCTATCAGAGAAACTTGTCGAGAAATCAGTTTGATCTGAAAATATCACACTAGCAGTAAGAAACTTATAGTTAACTTTCTCATCACGGATTCACTCAAAGTTTTAAAACATTTTACAAAAACTTTAGAAAATATAATACTCATACTATCTAATATGGTTTATCAAAATATCTTATTATTTTATTTTGTGTAACTGAGGTTTTTTGCGAAGGAAGTTTTTAATGGATGCTGAGTTATCATCTGCATAATTACCATTTTTTTATATTAAGCATTCGAAATTTGGCAGTTAAACGCCGTTTTTAAAGGCGTTCTTTTTTCATAAGTATTGGACAAGCCAAATTTTTTAAAAGAAAAGATAAGAGTAATTTATATCGATACTGATACTACAGATGATTTGAGAAAGAGTCAATTTGAAACGTGTGAGTATGATGAGAGGGCTTTTAACGAGTTAGGTTATCGTCATGAGGTACACAAAGTGAGTTAGGCCTCTGTTCTAGCATTCAGACATAGACTATCAACTTTTAAATTTAAGTTCTATAGCAAGAATGAAATGAAAGTAAGGCTCTTTGACATTGTTTAGAGATTATCAACCTGTTTTAATTCTTAGGGAAAGTATGCATTCAGTAAGTTGTTCTGGTGTGTTGTAGAATGTATAACTTATAAGTACATGCTACAGTTTTTAGAATTTTTGATTTTAATCAATTCATCGTTATTTAAGTTTATAATTTACTAATAGTAATAATGTTTCCCTACCAGGATTTATTCAAATTACGTAAGTCTTAAATTAATCAATTTCTATACATCTTAGTTATCTCAACATAAATCAATCTTAAACTTGAAAGTTCGCTTATATATATATATATATATATGTGTGTGTGTATATGTCATATCAATCAATTCTCGGTGCACATTATGTCTGATATAATTACAACTATGAGACTGTGTACAGGTAAAACATAAAGCATGGGGTAAAGAAATATAATTACTAACTAAATTAATCGATTTTATATAGGGTTTTGATTTAAAATATTGTGGGTTTTTCGGTACAGATTCATTTAATTAATTTTATATGTTTTATTCGCATGCAAACGAATATGTTACACCATAGTATATTAAAAACAGGAATTACATAAATTCGGAAAATCTTTTTCAAATAACTCACCAAAAGGTTTTGTAATATCGCAGAGAAACTCGCATGTACATTATATACATGTATGATTTATTCGTTGCCTAAATTACCCTAAGGCTCTGACTCTTCACAATAAATATAGGCAATGTTATAACTAAATAGCATGTTCACCCCCCCCCCCAAAAAAGAAAGAAAACAAAAACTAGTAGACATTTATTACACCTGACCGTCAGTAACTGATCAATGCTTACATAAATTGTGAGTTAATTATATGTTTTCATTTGAAGCACAACAGCTTTGTAGTAGTAACAGGCTTAAACACTAATACCTGTGGTTCGATTCCTTGCTGTTGACAGAGTATAGATACTCCATTTTGTTGTTTTGCGCTAAAAACCAAATGTAACAAAATGCTATTTTTGCCATATTATCTCAGAAAAGTAATCTCATAAAGGGTGCAGTTTCTGTGTTGTTAGAAAATATGAACATATAATGAATTGATTAAGTTATGTCCGTATAACTTTTGACAGTTGAAAAGTTAAAATGATAATAATTATTACACAAAAAGTTACTTATTATGAGATATTTTAGTTTCCGATTTAGCAAATTTAATTCACTTGTTTTCTGCGAGAGTCAATCCCCTTTTCTGATAAGTTCTGCGTATGTAATTTCTGACCAATCAAGCGCCAGATAAACCAAGTACGCCATTAAATAGAAGCGACTACTTGTAGTAGCCGTAGCAGTGGAACGGCCTGGGGCTATCTATATGTATGATCAGTAATAGTGAGATGGCGTGTTCGGTTAGAAAAAAAACCCACTAAATTATTAGATTGAGTGAAGAAATGGTTATAGTACCATCAAGTTGGGCAAGGTATACGTCTAGGTTTGTCTAGAGGACGTGAAAGTGTTTATGGTTTAGTTGTTTTGTATTGTATTAATCTGTAATACAGTTAGCTAGGCCTGTGTTGTTGTTGCAGTAAGCCTTACCAACTTTTAAATCGTTGTTTCTTCTGTTTCAAAACTTATGTATTTGATGAATGTAACCCTTAATCATCATGGGTTGTAGAGACAGTAAACTTGAAAAAGAAGTAGAGTTTGACAACAATTTTTGTGGAAATACAATAAAGCCAGTCTTTGAAGTAAATTATTCGAAAGAAAAAAGTATCAAGACGTCTACAAATAAAAAACGTCAACAAAGTGGCGGAGTTCGCCGGCAAGGAACTGGGCCCGAAAGCCCGCGGGGTGGTAGAACCGGTAGGAAAAAACGTAGGACAGGAAGAACTAACCACGTTAAGCGATCCCACTCAAAAACTGTGTATGACCCTCGGATCACAGCAAGATATAACATCAAAGCTGTTATAGGAAAAGGTACTTTTAGTCGCGTAGTTCGTGTTGAACACAGAATTACAAAACAACCTTATGCGATCAAAATGATTGAAGCCCCAGGAGGAAGAGAGGTTTTCGAAGCAGAGTTATCAGTATTAAGAAGGGTTAACCATCCAAATGTTATTCGACTAATAGAAGTGTTTGAAAGCAATGAAAAAATATACATGGTAATGGAATTAGCAACAGGTGGTAATCTCCTAGACAGGATTGAAGCTCATGGGTATTTCATGGAATCTGAAGCAGCTCAAGTGCTGCAAATGATGTTGAATGGGGTGAGCTATCTTCACAGTCTAGGTATTACACATCGAGACTTGAAACCTGACAACCTTCTGTATTATCACCCAGGTAATGATTCACGTATAATGATAACAGATTTTGGATTTGCAAGTACTCGCAAACCAAACGGAGACATGTACATGCATACAGTTTGTGGTACACCACAGTACATTGCCCCAGAAATAGTAGCTCGTCGACCCTATACGTGTGCCGTGGACATGTGGGCAGTTGGGGTCATATCATTTATTCTTCTTTCCGGGACCTTTCCTTTTGATGCCACACAAGATTCTATGATTTTAAAACTGGTACTGAAAGGAGCCTACACCATGTCGTCAGAGGTTTGTGTATTTAGAAATTATAAGCAGAAATGACCATAATAAAAGTGTTTGTATGTTATAGTAACTAAATACTGTCGTAGCAAGCTGGTATAACCATTATGTTACATGAAAGTTATTTCTTTTGGAAATTAGTTAAGAAATTGTAATTGATATTTACACCGATTTTTAAAAATAGCTGATAGATTGTTCTTTAAATGGACTCGAAGCAAGAGAAAACATATAGGTATAATTTCATCATTAAGGGACTTGGAACGTTAGATAAAATCTGCTCGTGGCTGTGGTAAGCATGTCTTGTTGTTCGAGTTGATGGCTTTGGAAATGGGAACTGGTTTGTTAATGAGAAAAAAAAAAGACAAATCATATCATGTAGACCATTTTGTTCTACTTTCAAGTCTTTCCTTATACATTGAGCCTTCAGAAAAGAAAAAAATTAAACATGCCCCTTATTTTTTTTCAGGAAATCATCAGTTCCTCTCATAAGTTCATGTAAAGCCTCCATAGTGCCAACAGCATCTTATTCATAAGACATTAACACTGTTAGAAAAATAGAACTGGATTCTAGCCTGTCATTTCCGATTTATAAGGTTGTATTCTTCTTCAGAGCATAGCTCAAAGAAATCGGTGACCTTTATCCTATCAATCTCTATGATATTTTTGTGTCCTTCAGGAAGAGAGGACTGTGATGATACGAGTAAACAAATAAATAAATTAAAATCATGCAGCCAACAGTTTGAAAATATACACCATGATATTGCTGGTGTACGAAAGAAAATACAAAAATTATGTGGCAAAATATTAGATTATGCAATCCCTTCCATGAAATAAGAACAGCTTAAAACAATAACAGCAAAGAGGATGAAAGACGTAATTAATGCAATTACACCGTCAATTTAACACGTATCTAATGAAGTAACAACAACAAACTTTACTACGTTCTAAAAATGTTCTGTCAGACCATTAATCAGTCTGTCTGGCTGGCTGGTAGAAACAAAGCCATGACTAATTTATAAATCTGGTGACATTGATCCAAGACTTGACTTTAATACATTAAAAACTCAGTTTTTAATTATACAGTCATTGTACAGTTAACTACTAATTACATGGTCATATGTAAAGTATGCGTGAAAGCTACAGCCATGTAATCCTATTAAACTATGGGCCTTAAATATTACCTTTCTTGTCTGAAAGGAAAATGATTTAGGAGAAATTATCCTATCATCCCAGGAATTGTTCTCCAAGTCTTTTCCCTTCTTAGATAATGAGACCAAAAATGTCATAAGTTCAAACTTGTGATTTGTATACAGAGAAAAACGTGTTTCTTGAACTTATCGGTCTATCTGTAAATACATCATGAAATTATGTTAGCTATACTATTAGCAGCATGGTTGTGATTTGTGTACCACTGTGTCGTGACTTATTTTATTTAGATGTGCTACTGAGAGGGTTCTCATAAAAGTTTACTTTAATGGCACAAGAAAGATGACGGTTAACAGAAAGGTAGTGGGAGTATTTAACAGATATAAAGTTCACAGTCACCATTACAGCTATCAGAATAACAAACAAAATCTATGTAGTCAATCTAATAAATATTGAAAATAATTAAACTTATAATGCATCATGAGGCAGATAACTGCAGAACTTACAACTCGTAACATAACATAAATTTCTTTCGAGTTTACTTGCTGATTATATGTATTATTTTATTACAAGTTACAGCTTTTACAGTAAGGAAGAATTTTTAAAACAGGTATGACATTTCAATCATTGGTGCAACAATTATCAAAAACAAAATAACTTGTGATCTTGAGAATGATCGCACCAGTGATTGAAATGTCATACCTGTTTTAAAAATTCTTCCTTACTGTAAAAGCTGTAACTTGTAATAAAATATGTTTGTTGAAAAGGTAGACTACTGTAGCTTAAACTAACGTAATATTCAAGTTTGAATTTCTGTTACAACACTCTTGGATATTGGACCCTAAAAAGTAGTTAAACCTGAATTGTGTTATCTTCTCTCAGATGCGAGTTGTTTGGATTAATAGGTAAACTGCTCAGATGGTTTAAGGAGGACAGATGTTTTCAGGTGATGGTTGGGTGTGCGTGCAAAGACAGCCTTGACAAACCAAATATTCTCTTTTATAGAAGGTTGAAAATTAGATGTTTGATAAAAATTCTAAAAGAATATTACAAGCTATTTAAGCTGAGTGAAGATAAAAGTGGGGAAATTTATTGATTTTAAAAGTTCAGAGTTAAACAGATTAATTAATTATATTGGTAGGGAAGTTGAAAATAAGCTGAGTTTATTTTTAGTATGAATAATAGAAGTATTTTCAATTAAACAGTTTGATTGCTGAAGATTTATTTGGTTATTCTTGAATTTTCGTTGAATAATCATTAGGAAGATTTTGAGGTTTTACAATGGGATTGGCCAACTTCTTTATACGCATGGGCCAGTTTCTTACTTAAGAGTTTAGTCTGGGTACAGTATATTCACAATAGTTGGTTAATTTAAATTTCATATCCTACTGTCTATTACAAACCCTTGGTTAAGTATACAGTTTTGAATAAATAGCAGAGTTAACGTTTGAAGAAAGATCTCGGAACCATCACAGAACTGGTTTGCTTGGTCATGGTTTCAGTTTGTCCAAAAAAAAAAACGCAACGTGGCAGGGGTTTAGTTTGAAGGAAGAAAGAACGAAGTTCTTTCTTTCCAACTGGGGTGCTCGGGAACGTTTGTTCCCCTTCAACCCCACGCGTGTGCTGTTATACTTCGTGAGTGTGTAATTGTTGTGACGTGCTGAGGCGATGTTAGTTCGAGAGGTGGGGTCGGGAAACCGTGCGGAGAGGCTAGTCACAGCTTCAGTTTGTCCAAAATAAAATAAAACTTAAAAGGGAGGTGAATAAAATACCTTAGCAGGCTGGATATAGACTGCCAGTTTGCTGATGGTGTTTCACTCAATCCAGACCTCAAAGTTGGCTGGGACACAACAAATAACCACACCTCTCATTCTTTCATTAGCATGGTAACTGGAAAGATTCTAAATCACAGATGGCTTGAATGTAGTGGCAAACATAGTGTGTTTTAAATAGTTTTATTATACATTCTTCTAAATCTGAGTGAATAGATAAAGAATGCAGTGTTAGAAAATGTAATAAGCCGAATACTAATATCTAATGACTACTAAAGTAATTATAATAACACTAAGTTTGATGACAAGTATAATTAAAACCTTCCTTTACTAATGTGGTATCTAAGAATGGGGATATTGAGATCTTCGCTTTAACTTATTTGGTTGCCAAGCTGGCTAGGGCCTCAACATCTGGCTTCTGCAGTTGTTGCTCATTGAATTTAGTAATAAAAAAAAAAAATTGTTGATGTTTTTCCACATTCTTCTTAATTTATTCATGATTAACATAAATGTTAAGCCTATTGGTTTCTAATACTTAGCAAGCTTTCAGCATTTAACCGAATGTTCATCGGGTCAGTCCATTTGACTGAACTCGTATTGGAGAAGGAAAGTTGACTATAATTCAAAATGTATTATGTGTATCTATACAAAATGTGACAAGCTTTTAGTAAAATGTATGTCTATTGTACACATAACAATCAGATGTATTACATAAGTATTGTACTCAAAATGTCTGTGAATTGAGAATGTCAATATGGCTCAAGCAATGAATAAACATACTTTTATATGTACTAAGTACAATTTGCATATTGCACTTGTACAACCCCTAGAACGTCCAATATGTGTATCTACAGTGTTTTCAGGATAACTATATATTTTATCTGGTCAATGTAGATTTTGTTAATTCAGACACTCGTGGCCTAGATACTCAAGTTTTCACCTAAATAAAGTATCTTTTAATTTTTGTAAAATATTTATAAGTGAGAACGTAGACTTTTTATCAATCCCTGTGATAATATTCGGTGACATTTTTTCTTAGGACAAAATACGTTAGATTTTAACCTGTCTTTATATTTCCTATCAAACAAGATAATTGTTTCTTCCTCAGAATCATTCTAGAAACCATATATCTATTCTTAGGTAAAAATCAAAACAGTACACAGTGCTGCAAGTGAAGCCTAACTACAGAATTAAGTCTTCTGGCTTCTAATCAACGTGACTGTAGTTTTGCTACTGTCCACAGTGTTACTTTGATGGCTTCATTGGCTTATCCACCACGATGTCAAGATTCTTTTCTTCAGTCATGTTATAGAGTGGGTTTCCATCTATCTGTCATTAAAGGTCATTTACTAGATATTTGTCAAGTTGAATAATTGGGTCAAGCCATTCTGGAATACCTCAACATCTTTAATACACCAGGAAATATCTCAGAGTTTCATGTCGTCATCAAACTTTCCACATTTACTAATTATGTTACTATCAGTATTGTTAAAATGAAAAAGCAATGGCCTGAGGGGCACTGACCTCTGAGGCACTCTTTGTGAAACAAGGGCCTAGTTTGACTGGACTCCAGTAACTCCTTTTCATCCATAGAAGGGTCTTTTTCGTTACTGTAGCAATGCTTTGACTACAACAAATCAGGCACGAGGCACTTTAAATGGTGTGTGAGACATATGGGATATATAAACAGGTGGAAATGATGTCTAGCATGTATAAATTCACGAGTGGAGATGATAAAGGGTTAATAACAACCTTTTTCTTTTTCCCATCTGAGAATCCTATAATCCAATTAACTAGTCTTTCTCCAACCCTTACCAATGTAGCATCTATTAGCTGTTCAAAAGTTGTATGAAAATCTAAATAAACCACCCTTTCTATCACCATTAAAACAAATAAAAATCTTGAATAAAAGAAGTGTTAATAGGGGACCTGATTGAGGTGTTTTAAGGAATTGATATTGTCTGTGCATCATGTTGTTTCATAGTTAATGGTGAGATAGTAGGACAAGGAGACACAAATATAATTTTTGAGAGTTGTGTCCAGCTAAAACATTTTTACTTTTATAACAGGATGGTTGACCTATGGAATGGGTTGCCCTCAGATGTGGTGGATGCAGTAAGTTTAAGAAAACTTAAGAGAAGGCTTAATAAATATTTGAATAATAAAGGCTGGCTTTGAGTTTTTTTTTCTACATGTTTAGTTTAGTGGACTGGACAGCCTCGATGGACCAAAGTGCTCATTGTTGACCTTAATTGTTATGTTGTGTGAAAGAATCGCTTTGGAAAGATGCTATTTTAGATCACGTTTTAAGTTTTCACTTTTCTTTTGGATTGAAGAAGACATGTGAAAACATAAAAATTAGTATCAAAATATTGTTCCATTATTGTGGATTTAAACCTTATTTTAGCTTGCTTTAGAAGTCTAGAACCGGACTAATACATGTTGTTGGAGTTAATAACTGGTGGAATAGTTTAATGAATGAAACCTCATTACATAAAAATTTACAATATTTCTTCATCACAATATTTTGTAAGATGTTAGCTAGAGTTCCATGTAAGTATATAAGAAGGTTTATAGGTCATCTGTATGTTCATCGTTTACAATGTTGAGTGTAACCTTATGCTTAAGATGCATAAGCTTAGGGTATAATAATTACTATAATCAAAAGTATTCTTTAAACATTAAATCTAGTATTATTAGTCCTAGCTGGTATCTACATGCAGTTCTAACTACAACTTAAATGACTGATGATAAGTTTTGAATGTCTATGTAACTGAATTTCTAGCACTAGTTATCTACTAACATGTGAATGCAATTTTTAAAATTTAAATTGTGAACTTCATCTATTCTTATTGTGATGGCAAAACATGATCTGTAGTTCACTATTGTGATATGTCACAATAAGAGTGATGGTGATTTTTAACGGGTCTTTCATTAGTAGCCATTTATGTAAGAAGAATGTAATAACATTTTAATATTTTCTAATTTTACAAGTGCTTGAACTTAAAATGGGTTTCGGTGTAGTTGAAAGTGTATACGTGTTGTTTAATGACAGTAGAAAAATTAAGATGCAAAGTGAATACAATTGAAGTTCATAAAATAAAAGAAGATAGGAAATATATTAACATCAAACGTAAATAAATGTGTGTTAGCAGCAAACATAATTTGATAGTACTTTATTGAATATAGAAGGTCATAATTATATTGATCTTCTGGGATATTGTGACTCCTCGTATGTTTGCAATCCTCTGGGGTATTGTAACTTCTCATATGCTTTCAGTCTTATTCCTTCTGTTTACTATAATATACACACAGTACATCCAGACTGGAGTTTATCAGGAGTTCAGTAATTTAAGTAATAAAGTTACTGTTAGTTATATACAGGTAATTCCCTTAAAACAAGATAATGAATAGCTGCTTTATCCTGATGATGGACGTACTGTCATGTTTAGCTGAATTAATTATCCTGATGATGGACGTACTGTCATGTTTAGCTAAATTAATTATCATGATGATGGGAATACTGTCACGTTTAGCTAAATTAATTATCCTGATGATGGGAGTACTGTCATGTTTAGCTGAATTAATTATCCTGATGATGGACGTACTGTCATGTTTAGCTAAATTAATTATCATGATGATGGGAGTACTGTCACGTTTAGCTAAATTAATTATCCTGATGATGGGAGTACTGTCACGTTTAGCTGAATTAATTGTTATTTATAAATAATAGCTCTATATCAATGGCCCACAAGGCCCTAACTTATTTGTACCATAATGTTTCATATCACTGACTGTGATACACATATAAGCAAGTAGTTTCAGTGTTTTAATTATGTGTATGTATAGATGTTGAATTCACATTTCTTGTTAATATATATGTAGCTAGTGTGATTGCATTATAAGGAACAAAAACTTTGAGAAGATGTTAAAGTTATATTTGAATCTAAAGCAACTATCAGTGAGAGCTGCATGTTGGTGTATTCTGGCAAGAAAGTACATATAATGCTATAACTTAGCAGAATTTTAGATTTAATGCATAACACCCAAGCCCA
The DNA here is from genome assembly GCF_000517525.1 of Limulus polyphemus. Classification (NCBI taxonomy): domain Eukaryota; kingdom Metazoa; phylum Arthropoda; class Merostomata; order Xiphosura; family Limulidae; genus Limulus; species Limulus polyphemus. The sequence goes on from NW_013667451.1 coordinate 26,649, forward strand.
ACAATTATGCTTCACAACTTGTATTTCGCTGTTATGAGAGTTTCTGGAGTTTTGTCTCTTGTCATCTCAATGGTTAGTTGTGCACGTACTCTGTACCAACTGGTAACTCCAGATGCCAAGAATCTATAATGGTTCCTTGACTCTTTTGGTATGTGTGTGTTTGAAAATTTATGACATACACTCTAGCATTCTTGTCGATTTCTATGGCACATTCAGTCTGCACCACTGAAAATACTCTCCCAGTTTTGTGCTTATTTGTTCCACAGTAATTTGGGGTCATTGAACTAAAGGGGAATAATTGTTATCTATATTGTTTTGTTTTTTTGTCAGACTTAAGTTTTGTATTGTTGTTAAAAGAATCTTCTGGAATAAAATGCAAGGCTGTAGTATAGGCACAAACCAAAGGTTTTTCATTAGAAGTATTTATTAAGAATTTTTATGACATCGTGGTAATGCTGAATTACACACGCCTATTGTCATGACTGGAAGATAACTATAGAATTTACAAGTAGTTTTAGGAGACTAACATTTAATTCAATGCTTTGATTATAGAAAAAATGACTAGTTATTAAAGAAAATGTTTGAGGGTTATTAATTTTTATTTCAAATGTGTAGTATAAACTTTTATCATCCATGCCCCTCCTTTAATAAGTATAATTTCTTGTGTGTGTGTGTGTGTGCCCCTCTTTTTTTTAAATGAGTTAAAGAGTGAGTTAAGTGATGAGATGTAATACACGGATACACATTAAAATGCTATATGTTTTACAATAACTACTTATTATTTTTATTAATGAGTATATATTAAAATGCTTAATTTTGTATTATTGTGCTATTGACTCTACCCTAATCGCTCGAGCCTTCAGAACTTCATTTGTGACCCCCCCCCCCTCACACTTTGGGAAACTATGCTAATGTTAAAGTAACAAACTCTGACTCGGTTATAAAGATAATAAATTTAACCAATCAAGAAAACTGAATATTTAGTTCGGAAAGTTTCTTTTAGGTAGCAGTAGCTATTTAAAATTGTTTTACCTTCTTTCCACCAATGAATATTCTAAGCATGCTGGATTTGTCCCTGTTATTATTTCATGGCAAAAGTATGATATTTGTAGGATGCAAGTTGGTGCTGTCCAGAGTTCAGACTGACCTGTGTACTATCAATATTTTAGTCTCCTGTTGGTTCCTAAGTTTGGGGTCAGATAGATTCTATACACTTACACCAGAATGTTGTGAAAACTTTACTGCTATCACATGGTTTAAGAGTTAAAAGAATGTTAGGACTAAACTTTGTTTAGCTTAAGTGCTTGTCATGCTTATTTTAAGAGCTTTTAATAACATTTTAATTTGCTACCTTTACTTGAAAAAAAAGCTTGAAGCTATTTTGTAATTTCTTTATTTTAAATATATACATAAATGAACTTTAAATGCACTACATAATTTCATGAAAAATACATATTGTAATTATTGTAAATTAAGTAATTAAATAATTAAACTCTTTATTGACCATTAAGTAACATAAATGAACCAATTGTTTATTTTCAGGGCTTTCAGGAAAAAAAAATATTGAACAATTCGAAAGCGCTCGAGATTTGGGTCTCTTTCGAAAACTTTACAACTTTTGTATGTGATCCTGTGTGTGAACTTCTTAATCGGACAAAAAATGAATAGTTATTACTAAACATGGTTTGTTGAATTGTCAAGCCTTAATTTGGTAACTTTCTTTTCCCAATTCCAATATGTCAAGTTCTATGTTGATAAGACCGTTATCTCATTTTTGTGCAAAAAAGAATATAAATTGAATTGAGGAAAGCTAAGAAAGACATGTGCACTTGACATCTGAATACGAGTGTTTAGTATAATCTCATCAGCGAATACCTGTGAGGTCCTGAAATTGTAATGATGATAAAAAATATATATCATAAAACATAAAGAGAACGTCAGCCAGTGAGGAGCGGAATTCTCAGAACTCGGAAACAGGCTAGTTAATCGAACGTGACAGTTCAAAGAATAGACTGGGGTGTGCTTCACAATCTATTTAGCTATATTTCACAGTTTGAACGATAAGAAAAGAAATTAATTATACTGAGATTTTTTTTTTCGCTGACACTGTGATAAGTGTGTGATGGACTGCGGACGGGAAGGTCCGAGCAACTACATATCGCTAAACACGATCAGTACGTTTTTGTTTACAAAAATACAATATAAATTACACATACTTCACACTTGATATTGGTATTACATTTTGTTTTAACTTGAAAGGCATTTTAAGCAACAACTGAGCTGAACGGCTAAATGTGATACATCATGGCTCAAGCAAATACATCCTTAATTTGGAACGGCCGAACAGAAAAATGGAAACCAGTAAGCAGCCCCCAGCGTTAATAGGCTATTCTCAAACGGGAAGAAGGATTGACTGTCACCGATATAACGGTTCTAAAACTGAACGTACTGATCGTGTTTAGCGAAAAATGGAAACCAGTAAGCAGCCCCCAGCGTTAATAGTCTACTCTTAAACGGGAAGAAGGATTGACTGTCACCGATATAACGGTTCTAAAACTGAACTTCCCTCAACCAACGTAATAACACTTAAAATAACCACCACATAAAGGGAGAACTGAGTTGACTGTGTATGCTTCCCTCAACAAACTCAGCCATTAAGTTTTTATCTATTTAAAAAATACTAATACTTTGAACAATCGATTTTTTTTCCTCTGGCGTACAATAATGTATTCAGAGCATATTTAACTTTATTTACGTACAGCGTACGTCAGTGAATCTCTGGTTACAAATTATACATGTACAACCTTTATCTCCAGCAGTTTTACTTACCTATGTCCAAAAATAATAATTAAAGTAATAACTTCCGAACAGTATTTTGTCCAGTCATACTCAGTTCCTCCCTCGTGCGTTGGATATTTTAATTGTTATTACGTTGGTTGGGGGAAGTTTGACCAGTCATACTCAGTTCTCCCTTTATGGGATGGTTATTTTAAGTGTTATTACGTTGGTTGGGGAAGTTTGTCCAATCATACTCAGTTCTCCCTTTGAGTGGTGGTTATTTTAAGTGTTATTACGTTGGTTGGGGAAGTTTGTCCAATCATACTCAGTTCTCCCTTTGAGTGGTGGTTATTTTAAGTGTTATTACGTTGGTTGGGGAAGTTTGTCCAATCATACTCAGTTCTCCCTTTGAGTGGTGG